>NW_022987699.1:0-257657 GCF_902827165.1 Trematomus bernacchii
ACACTGCTGCTTGTTGGCAGCCTGACTCACTTGACTTGTCTCACACACATCCCAGGGGGGGAGAAAGAGGACACATTGACCCAGGAAAGAGTCTTCAAAACACAGGTAAAACTGTGTTAAACAGTGGGGTAACAATGTTTGAAATGACAGCAACACTGCTGCTTGTTGGCAGCCTGACTCACTTGACTTGTCTCACACACACCCAGGGGGGGGAAGAGGACACATTGACCCATGAAAGAGTCTTCAAAAACACAGGTAAAACTGTGTTAAACAGTGGGGGTAACATGTTATGAAATGACAGCACACTGCTGCTGGTTGGCAGGCTGACTCACTTGACTGTCTCACACACACCCAGGGGGGGGAGAAAGAGACACATTGACCCAGGAAAGAGTCTTCAAAACACAGGTAAAACTGTGTTAAACAGTGGGGTAACATGTTTGAAATGACAGGCACACTGCTGCTTGTTGGCAGGTAAACATTGTTTAATTGTTTAAGTGTTTTAAATGTATGGAACAGTGTTTTGTCTCTTTCAAAAACTCTCCCGTCATTGGCCGGATACATGGGGACGATTTTATATTCACTATGACCGTTACTATTCCAGTGAGACGAAGTACGTCCGGTGACGGGAGTGATCCCATGTTAATTTTGTCCAAAAACCAGAGCATTCCCTTATCCATCATAATCTTTGAGTTTGTAAACAGATGGTTGACGAGGTATGCGTTCGGACGCCGTAAATAATTAGTCGGTATAACTCTGTTCATATTTTTTTATCAAAGACCCCTCTCGCCTTGGAAATTCTTACAAGTTCCCCCCTCCTCAAAGTTCATTTCCGTAGCACCTTTCCCCCACTGATGCTAGTGACCCCCCTTTGTATGCTAATTACCCCCTTTGTTCGAGGTGTTATCACATGTAGGTGTGTTCAGTTAAACACTGATATTTTCAACATACTACTCTACAAAATGATTTTTTCATATTCTTTTGACAAACTATACTTGACTTTTTTACGGAAAATCATGACAAACTTTAATGTGACTTATTCTTAATTTTACCATACTAAAGTAAGACTTGAAAATACTATATCGTTGTTTTTTTAATTATATTTCAACATATAAAACAGAACTTTTGTTTGTGTTAACATAACATTGACTGGCTTTTCCTTGATCATTTCAACATGAAATGAGTTTTATTTTATTTTTTAAATGATATTTTAATATAGCATATTGGCGGAGATAATATTTACGGGCCCTTTGAGTAGAATGTTAAAAAGTAAGCTAGTCCCAGACTGTAGGGCCCACTCCTTAGGTTGGCTCCACTTAGGTTAAATTACTTTAGTTAAAATGAGGACATTCTAAATATGGTTAAAGTGGAGTAATTTGAGTTGTCTGATGCACACAAGCCTGTTTTTTTGTTTGTTTGCACTGCTGTGTGCACTTAAATTGATGTTGATGGCTAAATTAGTTATTGGTTCAAATGTACTGAGTTCTGAACATGTCATCTAAATGTAGAAATGCCTTGGGCATATGGTTCTTGTTTCAAAAACAATGCAGCATGTTATTTATTTGTTTGTCCTGCTTTTACAATATACAGTATAAGCACTCCTATGTTGTTGTTGTAGTACTTTAGCGTATCTGTAGCTATTAACATGATTGCTCATATTTCAAGCCATATTATTCCTGACCCCTTATTTTGGATCAGTTTTCATCAACCAGCCACCATTCAAAACCGCATACATACATCTGTTTTTCCCCCTCACAACATGCCTTTTCAGAATTTTAAAAACCCTAAATCTAATTTAGAGAGGACAAATAAAAGTAGTAGGTGACTTTTTTATAGATCAAGGCTAATTAGATTGACAACAAAAGGGTCTGAGAGTCTCACAGTTTTGTCCTCCCAACAGTGTAAAATAAATTTGATGCAGCAGTGAGTCATTGCAGTTCATTATGTGTTTGAATATATCAAAATGTTCAAAGAAATGTTTTAAAGCACCCAGGACTCTCATTTTAGCCAAGACATGACTTAATACACGATGCAAGTTTTAAAGCTTTGCCTGGAAGTAGCAGATTAAGTGATTTAATGGTGGAGCAGGATTGTTAAGAAACCCAATTCCTTACAAAAGTACTTTATATTCTACCAAGAAAACTAATTCCTTACACAGTACTATTCTATCAGTTGTAAAGTGTTGCACACTTCAAAGTGTATCTAAAAGTATCCTAGTAACACAAACAAAAGCAAGGAAGAAAAAAGCAAAAATCAGTAAAGTCATCTAACAAAACATATATTTAAAAAAGTAATGTTAGTCAAGTCAAGTTATCAAAAACGGTATTGTTTCATCGAAACAGTGTTAAAATCACAAACTCTCCATTTAGAGTTTGATTCTTTAAGAATCTCAATTCATTACAAATTAATGAATATTTTACCAAGTTATAAAGTTTTGCATCCATTAAAGTGTAACTATAAGTATCTTTGTAGGAGAAAAAACGAAAATCATTTAAGTTATTTCCAGAAAACTGGATTGTTTTACTAAAATCCCAAAGTGCCTTTAAGAGTCACAGTCTTAAAGAAAATCTGTTCGTCTTAGTGGGGGTCCTTAGTTTTGGATGATTTGCTAATTGGGGTGGGACTTATTGCGTTGAATGTCTGTATATTCAAAAATATAATGGAAAAAAGGAGAGAAAAAACAAATATCACAGTATGTTGAAAAATATGAAAAAAGTAATGTGTTAAAATAACATGAAAGAAATCAAAAGTAAAGCATCTAAAAACATATATTTAAAAAAAGTAATGTTAGTCAAGTCAAGTTATCAAAACTGCATTGTTTCATCGAAACAGTGTTAAAATCACAAACTCTCCATTTAGAGTTTGATTCTTGAAGAAAACTCAATTCATTACAAATGAATGAATATTTTACCAAGTTATAAAGTTTTCCATACTTAAACTTGTATCTTACAGGTCCTTTGTGAGAGAATTACGCACAAATCTGTCATATCAAAACATTCTATTGCAGTATTTTATCTGTTTTATGTGCACTGTTGGAGGAGCCTGTGACCTATGTTTTCCATTGACATATCTACACTGTAGCTAATGGGCATATGCCATAAAGCCTTGAAACTTGAAAACTTAAATGATCAGAAACTGCATTGTCTCACTGAAAACAGCTCTAAAGAAAACCCAATTCCATACAAGGTACTTAACTTTCTACCAGTTGTAAAGTGTTGCTCACTTCAAAAGTGTATCTAAAAAGTATCTTAGTAACAAAAACAAAAGCATTAATGTTAACAACGCCTCAAAGGGCTGACTCCTGAGTTCCGTAATGCCCCCCTACCATGGCACTTGGACTATTTACATCATCCAGGGCTCAACACCAGTAAATACACCTCTCTTTATCCGCTCTCCAAGCCTCCAAGGGCAGACTCCTGAGTTCAGTAATGTCCCCCTAACATGACACTTAGATTATTTTCATCATCCAGGGCTCAACACCAGTAAATGTAGCCTCATGTAACTTCATATAGGGATTCATTAATAGTTGTGTGAAGTAATTAAACATTACAAAATACAATATCAGGGGGTCATTAACATATTTTAAATTATTATTTTCCTCTCAAAGAGACTTTGTTGTAGTTAGTAAAATAATTAAACACTAGTTCACAAGCCCTCCAATTTAAGAGAACATAGTCAATACAAATCATATTAAAACTAATCTAATTTAGAGAGGACATTAAAAGTTCTAGGTGACTTGGTGAGTGAAAATTAACGGCTGATAGCCAAATCAGGAGGTGACAGGCAGGGGGAGGGGAGGCATTCTCACACATCCAGACTCCATTTTTTCTTGACTGGCGCTCCCGACGGATGGCGGTAAGTTGTCACAGGCGTCTCTTTGCCATTTTCGTTTTTGAAAGTTTAGGTGACTTGGTGAGTGGCTTTTTATCTAGTTTGCACGGATTTATTTTTCATCTAACTCCACCCTCCACCTCTATCTTCTGACATCACAGCAAAAGGAAGGGGGGAAGAGGTGAGAGGAGGACGGGGTGGGAGACAGTCTCACACAACTTCAAAGAGACTACCTTGACAATAGTTACAAACACTGATCAAAGGACATACAGTCTAATTAGATTAGACAACAAAGGGTCAGACATCAAAGGCTAATTAGATTATACAACAAAGGATCTACTACTATGGGGAGTTCACACCTACATGTCACAAACACCTCACCCCTCACATCAAAGGATAGACAACAAAGGGTCAGACATCAAAGGCTAATTAGATTACACAACAAAGGATCTACTACAATGGGGAGTTCACACCTACATGTCACAAACACCTCACCCCTCACATCAAAGGATAGACAACAAAGGGTCAGACATCAAAGGCTAATTAGATTACACAACAAAGGATCTACTACAATGGGGAATATCACACCTACATGTGATAACACCTCGAACAAAGGGGCTTATTAGCATATCAAAGGGGCTCATTAGCATAATGTAGGGGGGCGGGACCTGTCACAGCACCTGTCACTTTGTATGCATACTAATGTGATTGAAACAGTATTTGTATAACTACTGTCACAATAGTCCGATATATAAGCATGAAGAACAAACAAACACGGCCGGGGTCAAGTTGTGTTCCCTGGTTGAACTGAGCAGGCAGAGTCCCTGTAGCTTCACGGAGACGGAGCAGCTAGCAGAGAGACAAGAAGCTAACAGCAGCAGTCACTTGACAGAGCTGTCACTCAATGTGACCACGCCCTAATTTATGCAAAAACTTTAAGACCTAATATAAATAAAAGGGTCATGTTAGAAAACAATTCACTCACAGATTCATAATCATGAAGGTGGAATCTAACTATATACATAATAATATTTATTGCATCCAGGGCTAGAAAAGTTTTTTTTCTGCTGTGAAATTGGGCATTTTAACATGGGGGTCTATGGAAATTGCTCCTTTCTGCAGTCATCGCCTATCGGCCAGTTTGCCGCTTGGTTTGTACCAAGCGGCAAACTCTGGGGAAGAGCCGGGACGCCAATACGGAAGTGCCACAAACTGCAGTTCATATATTGGCCGATCGGCGATGACTGCAGAAAGGAGCAATTTCCATAGAGCCCCATGTTAAAATGCCCAATTTCACAGCAGAAAAAAAACGTTTCTAGCCCTGGATGCAATAAATATTATTATGTATATAGTTAGATTCCACCTTCGTGATTATGAATCTGTGAGTGAATTGTTTTCTAACGCGACCCTTTTATTTATATTAGGTCTTAAAGTTTTTGCATAAATTAGGGCGTGGTCACTTTGATGGAGAGGTACGTGCCTCACTGTCAGCTAACAGCAATTTGTCCACTCTGCTAGGCTACAACGTTAGTTAGTTGTAGTTACTGTACTTGACCCTTTAGCCGTGTTCGTGGTGATTGTGCCTTTTAGGGAATATTGTTACAAATACCAGACAATTAAAATGTCGTGCTGTGCGCTTGAATGTACTAACAGAACTTCCAAGAAGTCTACTCTCAGCTTTTTTCGGTGAGTAAAATGATAATATTATACATGTTAATCCCGTTAGCAGGTGTTTGTGTGCTTGTTAGCTTAGCTTGTTATGTAGCTTATTATGTAGGTTATTAGCCAGCTAAGGACGTAACCCTTTATACATGTGTATATATATATATACAGTTTAGTTTATGATTCAGCCTTTTATAGTATATGGCTGTGACGCCCATAATGCTAAACGGGAGCAAATGTTAAAAGGGGACCCAATTATCCCAGTGGTGGCCGCCGGAGTCCACGCCGGCCGAAGCTAACGGAGCCGCAGGGGGCTAGCTCGCTAGCGCATCCCGGCGGCTCCGTTAGCTTCGGCCGGCGGCGGAGTCCGGCATTATAACTGGAGATCAAGGAATGCAGCGAAACGCAGACTTGGTTCGCCTGCAGCCCGCTGTAGTATTAGCTAAATAAATTATGTTGAACAAGGCTTATTAAGCTGAACATCGCCACAATTGTTCTGCTATGTATCGGTACTTATTTTATTTTTATTAACGTGTGAATGACAAGCATTAAAAATAACAACAAATAGCTCATTATCTTGCAGATTGTCTCGTTTGATTATGAATGTAACGTTTATATAGTGGAACTACACTGTTTTATCAAAACCAAAGTGCCACGCAGTAACTTGGTATGCATGTATTTCAGCAGGAAATGTGCAACCTAGATGATATTTACCAACACAGACTATATAGAAATATTTGTAAAAGTTGTTCATGCGTTATTAAGTGAATATGGCATTAACCCTCCTGTTGTCTTCGGGTCAAATCTGACCGATTTACTACTTTCATCAATCATAACTTTTTTTGTTCCGTCTTATATGTTCCCATTCCTGACCTGCACCTTGTCGTGGTGAGTGGGCTTTAAACTAAGACGGGTCATCCTGAATAGTTTGTGCACACATTTTTAACATGTGATCTTTCTTTCATGTAGGACGCTTGAGGGAAGTTGCAACGCCTCGGCCAATGTGATGTCTTCCCCACGTGAAAGAGATTGAAGGCATAATTTATAACTTGAGACAATTTTCCAAAAGTTATGACTTTTATTGGCTTAGGTAGTAATGGATTACATCCAACACGAATCAAGATCGTATAGAAAAAAAGGAAAGTGTAATCCTTAGTTACATAGGAAAAGATGTAATCGGATTAGTTTGACTTTTTTTAATAATAGGGAAACTCAGGATTACAATCTTATTCAAAACCTGAAAAGAGCATATAGTGTTTGTTGTAAAATGATCAGATGTTCTCTCTTCTCTGGAAGCGGTACTGTTCTGTAGGCTAATACTTTAATTGTGAATCTATACACCTACTGCCTGAATCAGCTTTATGTATATTATACATTTAAGTAAAAAAATCATATTAATATTTCTTCTCTCCTGTGTTTATTTGCATTGCATTTGATATTGAGGTAATCCAAAAGAAAAATAAAGTTATCAGGTTACAGTACATTACTTTTATATCTTGATACTCACATTAAGTTACTGGTTGCGTTTTTGGCAAGTAGCCCTCCCAACCCTGTACATAAGTTATATCATTTTAATTACTGATACAGTTGTTGCACATCTTTAATTTATTTTCTAGTGTACTTAAGTCGTACATTTTCAATGTGAAATAGATCGGATTAAATATAGAGTAAAAGCACAATCTTAAATTATACATTTATAATTTTCCTATGCTTATTGTTAATGTAGTGGTGTTATAAACAAAATGTTGTTGTAAAGGAAATGAAGATGTTTTTTATTTGTTGACAAAAGATTTAAAGTTGATGCTCACAACATGTGGGAACATTTATTGAGAAAAATGTTTCTATTGTAAAACAAATAATTATCTGCATACTGAACAATTTAGAAACTCTCTAAAAGGTATTATTTTCTGTGATGTTACGACCCTGTAGGGATTGTGGGTATTGCACTTCATAATTACATTCTATGGTATGCTTATGACATATTTGATGCCAAAATACATGGGATTAGGGGAGACCTTCTTGGTGTTTGCATTGTCACTGATAAATGACAAGGTAGTATTCATTGTCAAGATTTTGTGTTTTTAAACTTGGGACTCTTTTCAGACTGCTACGGCTTGGGAAAATATTTGAGCCTTAATGTGTAATGTTTTCTGTATTGTATGGTTAGCTTATCCTTTCATTTGATAGTCAGATTTGGATGTGATAGCTAACATTTTCAGTAAGCAGTAGACAAAAGAAGTGAAAATATGAATGTCATTTATTTTAAATATTTACAGAATTATTTTAACAAATAAAATAACAAAAAACATAATAACAAATAAAAAAAAAAAGTTTGACAGACAGCCATGCCCAGCATGGGCCTGGAGAGCTACAGAGTCCATTGGGGGGAAGAGGGGGGGGTGAGATGTGGGGAAGAGGAAGAGCAGCCATGTTAACAGTGTTATGGCTACAGATGTAATATCTAACTCAACATTAGCCATGACAGTCTGGGCTTAGCAAGGGCCTTAGAAAACATACTCTAAAGGCCAAATCCAAAAACAGTGATACTGACATTTTAGCAGTTCACAGTCTTTGGAGATGGTCTTTCAGGCAATTGGCTAGTGACTTTAAAAAAATATCATTTCCCCTAGGGGTGAAATGAACTCTATCTCGCAAAAAAGCCCAGGACTGTCATGTCTAATGTTGGAGTGGTCAACAATGGCACCATTTAGGCTATGAACAAAAGTAGCCATAACACTGTTAACAAACTTCCGGGCCTTGTCAATTTTGACAGGATTTGCACCAGCCCTCCATCGGCACCTCTGGTTGATCTGGGAGAGCATGATCTTCATGCCAGGGTGCCGATGGTGAAGCTGGTGCAGGTCCTCCTTCATCTGATTCACCAAGTGAACACTGGGCACATCCCCCAAGTCGTTGCCGCCACAGTGGATGAGGAGGACATCCGGGGCTGCTCTTCCTCGCAGGGAGTTGGAAAAGAAGGGGAGGAGACCTCTCCAGCGCAGTCCACCCCAACCGAACCAGCAGGCGCGAAGGTCGAGGCCAAGGTTGCTGCCGATGGTCTCTGTAGCTCTCTGGGCTCCACGCCGGACATAGCTGTCTCCGATTATCCATACAGTCACTATGGGAGGAAAATAAATGAGAGTAACAAATGCTTCAGATAATGAGGAATATCAAATTAAGTATAAAGGGTTGCTCATTTTGATCCTTTGACAATAACATACAACATAACATATGAAATCACACCTGACGTATATATATATATATATATATATATGTATATATATATAGTATGTTTGTGTGTAATGTCAACCATCTGAAGTCATGTAAAGTAAGCCAGGACCATCAACTTACAGGTTGTGGAGGAGGTTGCCATCTTTTTTTCTTAATGCTGAAAGAAATAAAAATGGTTTAATCAATATAAAAGCGCCTTTCTTTTTCTACAGTCATATTTAATTTATACTCTCACAGCGCTGTTGAAACAGTAACGTTGGATTAAATGTATATACAATTGATGGTCAAAAAGTATAAATATGCAAGTTTTGCATTTGTTAGCCCATGCATATTACACTGTTTATATTTGAATCATGGACAAGCGTTTTTAAACTTGTATAGTGTAATATCAAGAACAGTTAAATCTTAGGGAAAAGCTTTGTTTAATTCACAATACGCTAATTCCTTTACATACTGTATAGGCCACAGTTTATGGCTAATTCCATAGGCTAATTCACGCAACACTGGCCATATCTCTGCTAGTTTACAAAGTTGTTACAAATGACATTTATATTTGAAAAACGGTGAAGCACTTAAAAAACTATTGTATAGTGTAGGTTCAAGAACATTTAAATCAAAAGGACAAGTTTTGTAAAGTTACAGGGGATCTTACCTTCAGAACGCCGGGAACGAGGAGCAGTGACCGCAAGCTGGGTTGTTAGCTTAATACTGGGAGCATGTTAGCTTAGCTTCTTAGCCTGAGCTAGGTCTGGAACTTCACGGCCGTTGGCAGCAGGTCCCGCCCTGTCCCGCCTCGTCTCCGCCACGGCTCCGCCTCTTTGCCCTTATTTGGATCAGGATGTAGCAGGCGGGAGTTAGACTCTGACGTCACTGTCGAGCCGTTAGTGGCCGACTCCGCCTACTAAGGGCTTCTCGGCAACTCTGCAGAATCCTATGGGTGACGTAACGGACACTACGTCCATTTATATATACAGTCTATGGTACAAACACATCGGAGTGACATGAAACCAGCGTAGCCACAAACCTGGAATCTCAAGAAGCTCAGGCTGCTAGGGTGATGTTCTTTTTCCACTTCTTCAAACACGCTTTGGCTTGCAAACACAAACCTGTTAAGCCCGAGAGACCCCGGTACCGGGGCACTGCCGCAACATCTTGCAGGAAACAGTGTCTGAGGGCATGTTCATTTAATAAACTATGAATGTTTTATATCCATGTAACGGGAAGAAACTCATCTAACTGATCATTTTTATTTTTTTTTCAAAAGAAAACCCACAATGCTAACACTGAGCCTCTGAATTAGCAACGAGCGAAAAATGCTAACAGATTACTGCACCGAAAATCACTCACAAAACCTTATTATTTATCTTTTCTCCACATCCATGACATCGTTTCACATCGTGAGGTGACACAGAATCGAAGGGTACCCACATTATCACTGAATTATACAAATTTGCGACGTTATAAACAAAAACAGACATCAAAACAGGTGACGCTAGGTAGCTAAAAATGCTAACAAGGTTACCTTGGCTCTGTAGTCTCTCCAAAGTGGTCTTCAATGGCATTAAAACGATAAAAACGCTGCTGAAGTTAATCCATAGGTTAATCCAATGTGTCTGTGTCCCTTTGAAATGATTTCTGATAATCCATGATTAATAAAAGGGATAATCCATGCTATTCCGTTTCTAGATGTCAGAGCTAGAATGTAGCTTCACTCTAGTGATGTGTCGGTCGCGAACGAGCCGATTCTTTTGAACGGCTCTTTGGTACGAACGAGGGGAACCGAGTCCTACTTGGTGAGAGCCGTTCTTGTTATCGTTCAATCGTTGGTCCGCACTCACTGCCTGCCAAAATCCACTCGCCTTTTAAAAAGCTTGATTTTGTTCCCCAAACGTATTCTGTGAAGACCCGCCCCTACTTTGATTGGTAGGTTTCAGCACGAGGAGTGAGATGGGGTGGGTCTTAACGGAATACACGAGAGAGAGAAGTCATAACAAGTGGTACAGGACAGGTAGACGACGTGTTTTTCGGATGGAAAATGAGCCAAACGCGAAAACGCAGCAGCATTTGGATGCACTTCAACCAAAATCCAGGCAGTGATAAAGCGCACCTTTTGTAAAGGCAAAATATCCTTTAAAGCAGGATCAACAAATAATCTCCATCGCCCCTTCAAAACACACTATCTAATATTAAGAGTTGCATGAATTTCATTCAAGGCAAGGCAACTTTATTTACTTAACACATACAGAGGGTAAATTCAAAGAACATTCACTGACATGATGACATGGGTATGGCGCCACCTTGTGTCATGTTTACAATGCCGATTATTGACATTAGGTCTGGCAATACAGTCAATCATTATCCTGGTGATTATTTTGCAGATAAACCTAGTAACCTTAAAATAACGGCTCTTTTGAACGGCTCTTTGAAAGGAACGGAGCCATAAGATCCGGCTCCCTTCAAAGAGCCATAATTCCCATCACTACTTCACTCTAATGCAAAATTACATGCGCAAAGCCCCCACCTTTTTGTTTCACAATGAGTGTGTGTGGGGGACTCCCCCTTTGATTCTATTGGCTCTAACGGTCAGAAAGAGGTGTCAACCATCAAAATCGACAAATGGGTTCCAGAGATATGAAAAAAAAAACATTTCCACCCAAATCACCTCAGAGGTGGAGTGGTTTTGGCTAAACCTCTCTAAAAAGGTAAAATGTCACTTGTTTTGCATCAATCTTGATACAGGGTACTTATTATATGTTGTACTTTGGATTCCTAAAGCTTTTAGTCTACTAACCCATCATCCAAGGGTAGTTTTCACTATAAGTAAAAAAGAATTTTTGGACGGACACTATCATTTACAGTTTTTTACTATGTAAAATCTGAATTTCTTTAAAATAAAAAACATCTATATTTATTCTGACTTTTCTACATCCAACTCACAGGTTTATCATTACTTTGAGAAAAAATATTATTAATTTAACCCTTTTAGAAGGGAAGATATGGTCATTTGTTCTGGGAATGTCATTTTCGAGCCTGAGACCTGAAAAACAGGCTCAGGGCTTAACAGGTTAATGGCAAATGTACTCCTCTGCCCATGTAAAAACTTTGTATCTTGAAAAACTTGTATATCCATACATGTGTTATGTTTAGGCAACCATACTACTTGCATAGGTTAGGTAACTGCCTAGTTATATTCATCCTCAAATGTGTAATCCCAAACCTAAAAAAACCTGTAACAAATTACATTTTATTCTGTTACAGTACCACAATATTTTTGTATTTCACCCTCATATTATAAAATGGTTTTAGGGGATTTATGGTGGCAGAGATAAATTAACGTATGTGTTTTTAAATCCTTAAATTATGACTTGGTCATTTAAGTCGAACATTTTGAGCAATTTTGTTCTGTATTCAATCTACGTAAGGACATTCCTTTGTTTTGGGACTAATTGAGGAATGCCATTTCGTAACAGACAGCTGTATTTGAACCCTGCTCACTTAATGCCTGCACGTTATATTAGGTGTTGAAAAATAATAGTCCCTCAGTCACGTTGATCAGTTTTTTAAACCTGTTCTGACACTTCCTTCATTTTTCACAGATGACAGGAAATGAAGATTACAATCTAAGTGCTGCACATTCTACTGTTCTGACAACACTAGCTGATGACCTGGATCACCTGAAATCAAACAAAGAGCCAGGACAAGACAATTATTTAATGTTATTTTTGAATATGCAAATGAGGCTTTATGATATTCTAACTTTTGGTGACTTTAGGAACAATCTACAAACACAAAGATAGAAAAGTATAAATAAAAAAAAAAAAGTAAATGTCGGCTTTGGATGTTTTCTTTCCACTTGTCTGAAATAAGAGATCACAATTCGAAGTTATTTAGAACCATCTAGTGGACAGCTATTGGAACTGCATCACCACTAAAGGCCCCTACACACCAGGCCGATATCGGCCGTCTTGCGTTGTTGGGCGAAAACGGGTTCCTTGTCGCCCAAAGTCAATTTGGTGTGTCCCGAACCCTCGGCCGTGAC
Organism: Trematomus bernacchii; assembly: GCF_902827165.1. NCBI lineage: Eukaryota > Metazoa > Chordata > Actinopteri > Perciformes > Nototheniidae > Trematomus > Trematomus bernacchii. The sequence goes on from NW_022987699.1 coordinate 12,761, forward strand.
ACGCCTTATTTGGCCTTTCACGATCGACACAAGCTATTGGGCCAAGAAACCACTCTGATCAGCTGTTCAGCTTGCAAATGAGAAGCGAAACGGAAGTGAGGGACGTAAACAAACGATTTAAAGCACAGGACAGCAGCTAAACACCAGCAGGTGATACTTAAAGAAATCAAACATAGCCCTTAAATGTCCTCTCTTACCTCCCACACATAGCAGGGACATCTCTGATATCGGCGGGAGCGTCCCCGGCTGTCCTCTGCTGAGAGCTCCGTGATTTGTTTGGTCAAGTCCGGTTTTTCATCTCATCGTAAATTTAGCAAGAAGTGGCCATTATTACATTGCTGACTCAATAAACTACACACCCGCCAGAACACTGCGATCATCAGATGCAGGTCTATTAACTGTGATTTTATAGTATGTCTGCACTTTATGTGCTCATTTCATCATGCATGTATTTTTATATTCTAAAACATGTTTTCGATGGACGAGAGTGAAAATGGAACGGCACCCGCTATTTGTTTGTATATCAGTCTGTTCTTCTTCTCTGTCTTCCGGTTGTTGCCTATTTTGAATGACGAATACACACTACCGCCGCCTGCTGGTAAGGAGAGTTATTGCCACTCACGCATGCGCAGTTCGTACTTGCTCGGCTGTAGTAAAGCGGTGTATTTCAGTGCGACACACGGCCAATACGCAGGAGAACTCGTCGATGGATCTGTCGGTGTCGGATGTCGGCGAGTTCTCTGGTGACTGCCTGGTGTGTCAGGGCCTTAACACTGACTGGGTTTCTGACACCGGTTACACAGGTTTTCACGTCACTCTGTTTGTTTTGATATTCCCAAGTCATTGGTTGAGTACATGTACCCCAGTGATGTTAATTATGCCTGTGATGATAGGTCAAATTAAAGATCCAAATTTCAAACCCTCCAGAGAGAAAAGGGATGCACCGCTGACCTCTTTCGACGACAGAGATTACATGCATGCATAGGCGTTCCTAGGGGAGTGCCAGAGGAGGTTAAAGCTAGAAATCAGATATTGGCGGAGCTCTTATCACTCTTCTTTTGGGTAACTATTAATACAAATATTGATATGATACATTATATTTATTATGTCTGTCACTAAAGCTTCAGCTGAGCTTAGGTCACTCAGAGTTAGCTGAACACTCTGGGTAGAAACTTCACTTGCATGCTGGTTGATGGCTTGTTAAATGGAAAGCGGTGATTATAGCTATTCTCACCTCTCTAATCACTGTCATGGGACTTTTGGCTCTGAGTGGCTGTTGCATTATTCCCTGTGTTAGAGGACTTGTTATGAAAGCTATTGACAAGTCAGTATCAAACCTTTGTTAGCCTATCAACCTCTGTCAGTGGCGAACCGTGTCTATCACAACTGGACCTTCTGTAGACACACACACCCCCCACCATTATAATGTCCGTCTTTTCACTGAATGGTCATCTTGTAAAGGGAACTGACAACAATTCCTCAACAACATCATCTTCACCTGCTGCCATTTCAACGTTAAAAACAATAACATTTCAAATGAATTGCTACGTCGCATTTCTCTAGATCCTCTGTCTCTCTCCAGTGAACTAGCGGGTCTTCTAGAGCACCTGGAACCGAGGGAAACTCTGAGAGAACACGCCCATTGGCAACAAATCAATATATGATTGGTTGATCAACCTGTCAATCAAAGGCTCTCATTCAGTGTGAGGGCCAGGGCCTTCTATCAAGGATATAGAATACCTGGTTGAAGGATATTCTACCCAGAGACCCAGAAACATATCTGATTGGTTGCATTTCTTTTCTAACACAAAACCACTGAAATGCAAAGTGCATGGTCCGAGAAGGACAAACAAATCAACGTAACACTGTAATATTACAGATCAACAACACAGATACCATTCTCATTTATTCATTTTATTGACATTTTATAAAATGTTTATTTATATAATTAAATAAAAACATTTGTTTGTTTTATCTGAGTGTTTCAGGACATTTTCTGAATACCTTGAATGCCCTGACGGTTCACCACTGGTGTAGGCCAGGGACCAGCCACAATGAGCCATTCTGTGCAGTTTGGGATCGGCCTTAATAAGCTATTCCCTTTAAGCAGCGTGGCTTTGAGTGGAATATAGTATCTAGTGATAGTGCTATGTGTAGGCCTGGGACCAGCCACAATGAGACTTCTGTGCAGTTACGGCTTGTTTAGGTTGAGCTTCATGTGGTGTGCAGTCAGCCACTGAGAGATGACAGGAGAACACACACAGGTCTACAAGCAAATGCATCATTCTGAGAGATGATGTTCAGAGACACTTTTAATTGTGGGCCTTCTCAATTTACTGCTATCAAGTCAAGCTGGTTGGCAAACACTGGAAAAGATCTTTATACATCCATTTACCATGCAGTTCATTTACTCTAACTGCCCTGTATCTCAGTGAGCAATCAAGCACTTCTTACAGTTTCTACGTTAGGGAAGACCTTTGTAACAATTTACAACTACATACACTTTTGAAAAAAAGTTGGGTGCAAAAGAAACGTCTTGAGTCATGAGATCATTGACAGATTGTTTTGTCTTCAAACCTTTATTGAACTCAATAAACATTTTACATAGATTATTAGGAGCTATTAAATGCTGCTCTAAAGAAAGCTTTATTAAACTGCATATATGTCACAGCAGTTTGTACACAACAAGTTCAGCCCGAGGAGATCATTTCACCATTTTACAAAGAAGAGAAAGATTTCTGCCAGTAAAAGAAAGTTTATCTATACAGCACATATCAACAAGGCAATTCAAAAGGCTTTACAAAAACATCAAAATACTTACGACAAAGTGCAAAAGAAACATTTAAAAAACACATTTGAATACATTGAAAAACATTTATTAAAAAGTGTGAGACACTTGATTACTGGGAGTTTCTGCAGATATACGGAGCATTATAACTAAATGCTGCTCCTCCACGTAAAGGCACAACCAAAGTGTAGCCGCGTCACTACCAACATTTTAACCACACGACTAGACGATATCTCTTGCTACACTCATGTAATGTCCATGTCCCCCGAGACCAGGGACATTACAACAGGACTGGAAGTGGTCTCCTCCTACAGAGAACACAGAGACACTGAGGAGTTTAATGACCAGAGCCCAAACCCAGCATACAGAGGTTCAGTGAATGTGGTTCTGAAGGTGTGGAGGTGGGTCAGTGTGTCAGAGGAGACTCTGTAGAAGGAGAGAGAGCCAGCAGGATGATCCAGATACACTGCTACTCTACCAGAGGAGGAGGAGGAGGATAAGGAGGAGGAGGAGGAGGAGGAGGGGGAGGAGGGGGAGGAGGGGGAGGAGGGGGAGGAGGGGAGGAGGGGGAGGAGGAGGAGGGGGGGAGGGGGAGGAGGAGATGCGTGTTACTGTCTTATTATGCCAGACAGAGTAACCTTCATCAGAGCAGCTCAGACTCCAGGACTGATCATTCCATCCAAACTGAGAGTCCCCCCTGTTTCCTCTCCTCCTGATTCCTCTGTAAGTCACTGATATAAAAACCCCTCCTCTCCACTTGACCTCCCAGTAACAGCGACCAGTCAGAGCTTCTCTACACATCAGCTGTTCCCAGGAGTCAAACCTCTCTGGATGAGCAGGATATGGCTGATCCTCTCTCACATGTGTCACCGTCCTGTTGTTGACAGACAGTTGGAGTTTCCTGTGTGCTGTGTTTGTGTCCAGTGTGAGTTCACAGGAATCTGATAGAGAGTAAAAGATCCAGCATTAGTTTATCATCAGTTTCATACGAAAGCTTTATGTATTTTGTGTACTGATGTTGTTTACTTGTTTGTCATCATAAGTCAACATGAATCCACACTTACACTTCATCAGACCAGGTTTTAACCTCTGCTCTCCACCATGGTCCAGTCTGGAGAAAGAAACACAGTCAGGATGAGTTTCTAATGCATTATAAAATCTTATAGGTGTAAGAACAGGTGTTCTCGTGTGTTGCGCAAAAGTTCAGATATTTCCCCAAACAACAGAGGTTTGATCCGGTGTCTTCCCATTTCTACCCTTTTTTACTTTAGGCCACATAATAAATGATACTTGTTTTGCTTGGTCGTGTGTCTTAGGGTTAGGGTTAGAGTTTATAGATCTAATGATGCATCCAATGAAGCATTGCATGAAGTCTGTTGACGAATCAGAGGCTGTTGTTGGGGCTGCATGGGACAGGGGTCGAAATGGGAATAAACCGTTTGATCCTACTGGTGGTTCTAGAATGAAAATCAAATGATCACTATTAATGTCCGAGAACAGAATTTTCATTTCAATATATTTAGTAGTTGTTAAGATTTAATAGTCAGGACCAGAGTTGGGTGTAACGCGTTACACCCAACTCTGTAATAATAATGTAATAATATTACTTTTGTCGGTAACGGAGTAGTGTAACGCGTTACTTTTATAATTCAGTAATCACACTACAGTTACTAACATAGACAGGAATGTGACGGTGAGGTGCAAACTGTGTCCAGGCCAGAAGCTGTTATCCACTGCTGCAAACACCACGTCAAACCTCAACAAACACCTGCAAAGAACACATGCTAAGGTGAAGCTAATAGCTAAGGACCCCCGAACCCAGAGTGAGGATGTTGTGAGTGCGCCGCCGCCGACTCTGAAGCGGCACAAATTAGAATTTGGAGGACCGGTAACCAAAGCAGAGATGGACAGGCTTGTAGCATCCTTCATAGTAGAGGTAATGTTGCCCATTTGCACAGTGGAATCACCATCGCATCGTTCAGAGATATACTGCGCAAAATACAGATAGCAGGAGACAGAGGACAGCCATAGTCAGAGCTATCTGGATCAGTCTTATGCGACAATGGAAACTGAACTAAAGAGAACATTTGAAACTTTAGCAGTCTGTGTGATCTGCCTGTAGGGAGGGGCGGGCCGGCCCTGCGAGTAAAGTAACGAGTAAAGTAACGAGTAAAGTAACGAGTTACTTTATGTAGAGAGTAACGAAGTAGTGTAAGATATTACTTTTTTTTAAAGTAATATGTAATATGTAATATATTACTTTTTTTTAGTAACGACCCCATCTCTGGTCAGGACCTAAGTAGAGAACCAACACATCCCTTATAAATAATGAAAATTAGAAAGATTTTACTTCCTCAATTTTAATGGTGGTTTCCATTCAATAAGATTTTAAGGGATCAGTGTGTTTCCTTACTCAGGCTTTAAAACTTATCTGAACAGAATTAAGAGAAACAAGAAGTTATTCATGCTGACTGACTGACTTCATTCTCCATACCTGAGAGTGTACAGTCTGCAGAGTGGATCCTCCTGTAGAGCAGACAGCAGCTTCACTCCTGAGTCTCCTGGATGATTGTAGCTCAGGTCCAGCTCTCTCAGATGAGAGGGGTTGGAGACCAGAGCTGAGGCCAGAGAAACACAGCCTTTGTTTGTGACCAGACAACCTGACAGACTGAACACACACACACACACACACACACACATCACACACACACACACACACACACACTCACACACACACACACACACACACACACACACACACACACACACACACACACACACACACACACACACACACACAACATACACACACACACACACACACACACACACACACACCACACACACACACACACACACACACCACACACACACACACACACACACACACACCACACACACACACACACACACACACACACACACACACACACACACACACACACACACACACACACACACACACACACACACACACACACACACACACACACACACCACACACACACCACACACACACACACACACACACACACACACACACACACACACACACACAACACACACACACACACACACACACACACACACACACACACACACACACCCTATTTCAATATGCTTTTCAGAGTGATATGGAATAAATCGTGTGAAAACTTTATATAGCCCCATTGGTGCTGCATCATTTAAATAAATAGTTAAGAACAGCATTAATAATTACTGTGTAAAAAAGGAATAATCTTCTCATCTAACCTGAAAGTCTCGAGTAGTGAAAACACAAAAACCCTTGAATATTGGTGCCCCTTAGTCCCAAAGAGGCTCTTTGATAAGTCATTTGAATAATTAAATATATTAATCCAATGAAATCTTACGGGGTAAACTTTAAATAAACTGCAGAATACTGACCTGAGAGTTTCCAGCTCACAATGTGGACTCTTTAGTCCATCAGACAGGTTCTTCACTCCTGAATCCTGCAGGTTGTTGTTACTCAGGTCCAGCTCTCTCAGACTAGAGGACTGGGAGCTGAGGACTGAGGACAGAGCTTCACAGCTTCTCTCTGACAGGTTACAGCCACTCAGCCTGAAAGAGGATTTTCATCAGACCAAAAAACAGGTAATACATGAAAAAGAGAGCTCAGAGGACCCTTACTTTAAACTATTTTAGACCTACCTAATAGTTTCCAGAGAACAGGGTGGACTCCCCAGTCCAGCAGACAGGTTCTTCACTCCTGAATCCTTCAGGTCGTTGTTACTCAGGTCCAGCTCTCTCAGACTAGAGGACTGGGAGCTGAGGACTGAGGACAGAGCTTCACAGCTTCTCTCTGACAGCTTACAGCCGCTCAGCCTGAAGGATTTTTTTAAATAAATACAAAAAAGTAAGTATTATTTCTCATCTATGACATACCAACACGTTGGATAATGTTTGTATTCCTTTTATCCATCCACCTACACAGCTTTGTTGGATGCTTTGACCACTGGCAGCAGCCTCAGAAGAGCCTCCTCTGAAGCAGAGTATTTCTTCAGGTCAAACACGTCCAGATCTTCTCCTGATGACATTAAGATGAAGACCAGAGCTGACCACTGAGCAGGAGAGAGACTATCTGTGGAGAGACTTCCTAATCTCAGGTACCATTGGATCTGCTCCACTAGAGAACGATCATTCAGTTCATTCAGACAGTGGAACAGGTTGATGCTTCTCTCTGGAGACAGATCCTCATCCATCTTCTTCTTGATGTACTGGACTGTTTCCTTTTTTATCTCTGAGCTACTTCCTGTCTGTGTCAGCAGGCCTCGTAGGAGAGTCTGATTGGTCTGCAGTGAAAGACCCAGGAGGAAGCGGAGGAACAAGTCCAGGTGTCCGTTTGGACTCTGTAAGGCCTTGTCCACAGCACTCTGGTAGAAACGTATTAATTTGCCCTCATAATCTTTAGACCGTTGGTAGGAGGGTTGTTGTTTCTCTGACAGCAGGTTGACTCCAGAGTTGATGAAGGTCAGATGGACATGAAGAGCAGCCAGAAACTCCTGAACGCTCAGATGGACGAAGCAGAACACCTTGTCCTGGTACAGTCCTCTCTCCTCTCTAAAGACCTGTGTGAACACTCCTGAGTACACTGAGGCTGCTCTGATATTGATGCCACACTCTGTCAGGTCGGACTCATAGAAGATCAGGTTGCCTTTCTGCAGCTGCTCAAAAGCCAGTTTCCCCAGAGACTCCATCATCGTCGTGCTCTCTGGACTCCAGTGTGGATCTGTCTCAGCTCCACCACCATACTTGATGTTCTTCACTTTGGACTGAACCACCAGGAAGTGGATGTACATCTCAGTCAGGGTCTTGGGCAGCTCTCCTCCCTCTCTAGTTTTCAACACCTCCTCCAGAACTGTAGCAGAGATCCAGCAGAAGACTGGGATGTGGCACATGATGTGGAGGCTTCGTGAGGTCTTGATGTGGGAGATGATGGTGCCGGCCTGCTTCTGATCTCTGAATCTCTTCCTGAAGTACTCCTCCTTCTGTGGGTCAGTGAACCCTCGGACCTCTGTCACCATGTCCACACACTCAGGAGGGATCTGATTGGCTGCTGCAGGTCGTGTGGTTATCCAGAGGCGAGCAGAGGGAAGCAGCTTCCCCCTGATGAGGTTTGTCAGCAGCACATCCACTGAGGTGGACTCTGTGACGTCAGTCAGGATCTCAGTGTTGAGGAAGTCCAGAGGAAGTCGACACTCATCCAGACCGTCAAAGATGAACACAACCGAGAACTGATCAAACCTGCAGATTCCTGCGTCTCTGGTTTCAGTGAAGAAGTGATGAACAAGTTCCACCAAGCTGTACTTGTTCTCTCTCACCACATTCAGCTCTCTGAAGGTGAATGGAAATGTGAACTGGATGTCCTGGTTGGCTTTGCCTTCAGCCCAGTCCAGAGTGAACTTCTGTGTTAAGACTGTTTTCCCAATGCCAGCCACGCCCTTTGTCATCACTGCTCTGATTGGTGCATCTCTTCCAGGTGAGGCTTTAAAGAGGTCTTCTTGTCTGATGGTTGTTTCTGGTCTGTCTGGTTTCCTGGAAGCTGTTTCAATCTGTCTGACCTCATGTTCCTCATTGACCTCTGCAGACCCCCCCTCTGTGATGTAGAGCTCTGTGTAGATCTGGTTCAGAAGGGTTGGGTTTCCTGCTTTAGCAATGCCCTCAAACACACACTGGAACTTCTCCTTCAGGGTGGATTTGAGTTTACGTTTGCAGACTGCAGCAGCAGTTCCTGAGTGGACAAACAAGAAATGTGATTAAAAAGTAAATAAGATGTCAGTCAGCGTCTAAAAAATACATCAAATTTGGTAAAGTGATTCATTTGCGCAATTTTTTGTTACAGATTAATCGTGAACATTAACGTTCACGAGTTTCATATCAACATAGTTAACTGTTTAGCTCCATTTATTAGTAATATACCCGTACAAAAAATATTTACAGCACAACGTTTTGATCTCTTTATTGTTACTTCCTTCACTAATGTTTTAGTACCAGTAGTAACCAGTAAGCGTATTCACTGATTAAAGACAACGTTTTATAAAGTGAACCTCCTCCCATCTCTCCTCCATCTCCTCTCCATCGTGTTAAATGTGTTAAATCCTCTTACTGCTCTGCAGACGCTCAGCCAGCTCCTCCTGCTTCATGCTCCTCAGGAAGTGCAGTGAGATGCTCAGAAAGGCCTCTCTGCTCCTCTGCTCTTCATCCTCACCGTCCAACACCTCCTCATCCTCCCTCTGACTCTCTAAGCATTCTGGGTAATCTGAAGTCAGGACTGTCTGGATCTTCTTCAGCTCGTTCTTCACAAAAGTGACGATGTGGTCCTCCAGCAGCTGGAACAGAGTCAAATGTAGCGTGAATCAGACATGGAGACGGCTCTGACCCCTCAGAGTAACGGCTAACTTCACAGTGACACTCTAAATAGGAGATAAATGCCGAATACGTTGTAATGCGAGAAAGGAACTTTAACCATTTGGTATCCAGCACGAGGTGTGACTTGATGCTTCACTGTTTGTAACAAATGAATACAATTAAATGATAGAAAATGCCTTAATATGATTGTAAAATAGGGAGAACAAATTATGTTCAGTCATTTAACAGTTAGATATTGCAATTCTGATTCCATAGATGTGTCTCCCATCACCTAAAACCCCTCACTATTCTCTCAACTCAGTATTTACATTTTTTGATCAAAAGAAAATCAACAATATATTTAAAAACTATAACTCCCATTACATCAGCTTTGTACAGTGATGCAAAACTACACCATATTAGTAGTTTCTTTTTGGTATGCAAAGAGGTGGTGATAAGGGTTTTTAAAAGCCTATCTACCGATTTGATCAAATATAAAAGTCAGCCGAATTAGTATTGATACTGCAAGGAGACGTATTGTGTGAAGAGAACTTGAAGATGTTGTGTAATTGCTGCAGCCTGTCCTCCTACAAAAAACGACCATATAGGCCAATTGTTCATGCCCTTATTACGACCCAGAGACACGTTTTAAAGTGTATGTTGTTTCTTACACGACCACTAGAGGTGCTCTAGTGGTCGTGTAAGAAACAACATGCTCCCGGCCCGTTCATTGCAAACGCTCCGGAGGGACGTTTATTCACAAATAACCCTCACGGGTAAATCCTAAATTGTGGAATAGTTTGGCCATTAAAATGCTTTTTGATTCGATTTCTGGCGAGAAGTGTATATTGTACTCTTAGAATCCACGTCCAGTCGATGTGTAGGATCTATGTAAGGGATAATGAGGGATCTAGATCTGCATGAAGGTGTTCTTTTCCCCATAATGACCAAGTCGCTGCACATTATCCCGCTTATTACATGGCCACATTCTCAAAAAAGTAACGATATGACTCCCAATATTAATTGAAATGCTTTTATGGATTTAGAAAATGATTTTATTGATTTAAAAAATAGTTGTATTGATTTAAATTGACATGCATCCGCTAAGAAAAATAGTCCATTGTTACTGTTTGAACTAACGTAGCAACGGCAGGAACTGCTTCGATAGCGTTTTTGAGGAGCTTTTTGATTACAGATTTGAAAACATCGTTGCTTGCTTTAAAAGTAGCACAATTCATTATGTCAAAGCTTGGAAAGTATCTAGATATCCCTGCCCTAATGCCAAAGGAACTGGCAACTGAATATGTGTCGCCGTTTGATGTCTATGTCTGGACCGCTGCGTAAAAAGGAGGGTTTCTGCCCGTTACTTCTCCGCTGTTTTCTTGTCGCTCTTGTCTTGTCAGTTAGAAAAGCAAACTGCATGCAGTTTGCTTTTCGGCCAAACTGTATACAGTTCAATCGAACGGACTTGTTTGTGCAGATGTGAGCGTCCTTAACAACGGTCAATAAGTCCTTGACAGCGGTCTGTCTGTTCTGGATTAACAACGTGTCACGTGTTCCGAATTGACCAATCAGAATCGAGTATTCAACTAAACCATGTAATAAAGTTTGATAGATATTACGAAGATGATTTGAGGTTTCGCCAGGATAACGTGTATATGGGGCAACTTCCATGTAAAGCTAGCGTGGGTGAAAACAGTTTTTCCGGTCTCGAAGTTTTCATAATAAAACCGGATATATTCCCCTCACTGTCAAATGATTACACAGTGATATCTGCATTACTCATCCACTAAAAAACATCAGTTTATCTTTGTTAATTACACAATATTGATTGGTTTAAATTGTGTACAATGCTTTTGTGTTTTTAACCTTCGATTCAGAGAAACAAATAGTTTTTTCGGAGTGTAGACACTACAGTTTCCGAAGACACTACACTACCCAGAATCCCCAGCTATCGTTTGGGACTACAACATCCGCCTTGCTTTACAAACCCCGTGATTAGTCATCAAGCCCTGTGATTGGATGTTGGAGTGGCAGTGCGACAAGGTTACGCTGAGCGTCAAACAGCTCTATGAAATGGAATGGAACCACGGCAGACTTTCCAAAACTGGAATTGGACGGGTCCAGCCCCCGGGTTTTTTTCTTATTCAAAAGAAGACCTTAACTTAAAGTATTCTTTAATGTTTAAAGTGGACCTATCATGCTATATTTGAATAATATAGTGTAGGACCATACCTATATAAGGCATATTTATACTTTTTTTTTTTCAAAATACCAAACAGATCATGCATTTTAGCCATGCCTCATTTCGCTCAATTTGACAATTTATAGCTCTGTTTTTGCAAGGGTTGATTCTGTGAGCAACAGCACCATCTAGAGGCCTGGCATATGTACTACAGCGTCTCCAGCGCTTTCGAACGGCAATGGCCGTGGCTGTCTCCTCCTGATTGGTGGAGTTGGCCCAATAGCCGTAGCGCCACCGTCCTGACGTCAGGATAGTGTTCAAATCTGGATCAGTTTTTATCAGATCCGTTGCAGCCCCTTTTTTAGAGATTTGGGTATGGAGGAAAATAGAGAGGGTTGTGTTTTCTGACACTTGGTGAGTTCCCTGGAACACCGGGGACACATATTCATGTAGAAAAGACGTACAAAAGTGCATTTTGCATGATAGGTCCCCTTTAAATAAAGCCTTATTAGTTTGTCTGTTTTGAGAAAAGCAAGCACACTCGGAATAAAGTATTATTTTTGTTTTTTTAAATGTTTTCGGATTTCACATCGCATAACCACCATATCCCAACGTGCATTGCGGCTAAACAATCCAATCACCGAGCTGAGGATCTTTCCTACGTCTGTTTCCGGTATTGTTCCTGTAAAAACATTCCCAGTTAAACAGAAACAAATCGCTAAATCAAAAGATAAAACACTGGCATGTAATTTACGTTAGAATAAATAGAATGGTTTTGAATAATAGATGAGAGTAAAATCTACGTCACTTTACAGCCCCGCCCACTTTGGGGAAACCAACGCTGTCATTTGAACGGCGATCAAGCCTGAAGCCACAGAGCTCTTCTTTTACTGTCCTTTCTTCTTAGAGGAAGTACAGAAACACGTAACTCTGGATTTGTTTTAATGTTTGAGGTGCAATAAACGACACAGCAGCTTTTTGGCAGGATAAAACTATTATTTTCTGCCTCGCTCATGAGAGAAACAGCTGGAGAAATTACAGCCTCGCCTACTGATTTTAATTTAACCATATATCGAGCCAGATTCTCGATTTCAAATGTGTGCTCTCAAATGGTATTTATAAATGACTACTATCATTATTATATGGAAGACAATAAATGGCAAAGATATGTAGAAAATAACCGTATTTAAGATACGTTGATAACAAACGTAACGTAACGCTCCTGTGGGTCGCATTATGGGTCGGAACAATCGGCCTATTTGGTCGTATTAGTTGGAGGACTTGTTGAATTGCTGATATATTTATGATCCACGTCACAAATTCAGTTTTCGGCGGCAGTTCTTCCAGTTTGTCCAAAGGTCTTCTAATCAGGGCTCTATAAAAAAGGAACTACGGCAGAAGTAAAACAACATATCCCAACGTGCATTGAGGCTACAACATCCAATCGGGTGTATGCAGCGAGAGCTGCGTCCCTAGCAACCACGCTACTATAGAAACGCAGACACCGGAAATACTGTTTCCGGTGTCGGCGAAAAGTCGAAAGTCGTGATAGAGGCTTGCTTGTCAACATCCGGGTATTTCTCCAATGGTGGGCCATGTTAACAATACCGTGTAACTGTGACGTTTTGAGGGGGTAAGATCGTGAGCACACACTAACCATAAATATGGAGTCCAGGTCAGTTTGATGCTGCTGGGCAGACTGACCCCTGGGACCCTCTGATCTCTGCTGATGAACTCTGTGGAGCAAAGAGCAGGATTTTAAAACAAATACAGAAACTAAGAGTTACATGAACTGTGTTTGAAGATCCTCCTTCAAACTGGACATACAGCTTAAAAAAGATGTCCATGGTTAGGGATGCATATCGTTTACTTTTTTACGATACCGATACCGATACCACTGAACGATACCGATACTCAACCGATACATATCGTGATACTTTCATGTTGCATAAGGGAAACATTTTATCATCCCGCAATTACTCCCATGAAGCGCTTTATTATATAGTTAACATATCAAATGAATATTAAATTCAATTGTGGAACTTGGACCTTTTAGTACTGAACAAACAATGAAAAACACGTTATCTATGAAGAAAACTGATTCTGCAATATCATTTATAACAACCATCAGGCGGGAATAGTACATCTTGTCAAAGGAAAAATAAAATAGTACCAGGATAATCAATATTCAACCTGAGATTCCACTGACCAGAGAACACATAAAGGATCATGAGATCTCGGCATTGCACATAAAACAAATAGCATCCTTAAAATCAACATTTGCCTGATGAAAGAAAACAAATCCCATCACAGTTCAATTTTGTGCATTCATCTTCAAGAAGATGAGCGTATCTGCTCTCTCTGGATCCAAACGGGCCCTTTCACAGCGTAGGGTATCACCTGCTAAACTGAACACTCTCTCGCTTGGCACGCTGCTTCCCTGAACACAAAGGTACTTGGTTGCCATACGAGACAGCATTGGTTGGAGATTGGATGTGTTGCCACCTTTCCCAGAAATAAACTTCTTGCAGTGGTTACAGACCCCTCCATTCAGACTGGCAGTGGTTACAGACCCCACCATTCAGACTGGCAGTGGTTACAGACCCCTCCATTCAGACTGGCAGTGGTTACAGACCCCACCATTCAGACTGACAGTGGTTACAGACCCCACCATTCAGACTGACAGTGGTTACAGACCCCACCATTCAGACTGGCAGCGGTTACAGACCCCACCATTCAGACTGGCAGTGGTTACAGACTCCACCATTCAGACTGGTAGTGGTTACAGACCCCACCATTCAGACTGGCAGTGGTTACAGACTCCACCATTCAGACTGGCAGTGGTTACAGACTCCACCATTCAGACTGGCAGTGGTTACAGACCCCACCATTCAGACTGGCAGTGGTTACAGACCCCACCATTCAGACTGGCAGTCATATGCAGCCACACTTTAGATTTTCAAAAGTGACTTGGTTGCGGAGTTTCACTGCGAAATTGACATCGTAATTCTGACGGTTTGGGCACAAGTTTAAGGATATTATGCCTCACTTTTATAAAAAAATAAATAAAAAAAATAAATAAAAAAAAGGATCGAAAACCGGATCTTATTTTGGTACGGTATACCGTAGCCACCAGCAGTGGCGTCGCCTGGCCTGGGCATCCGGGGCTTTAGCCCCGAATGTTTTTTCTGTAGCCCCGGACAATTCTCCCTCAATAATATAATACATTAACCGTGCTTTACGTGAACCTCATGACACAAGAGAGGACGGCAGCACTGTAATTTCCCGTGTTCAGTGAATGCAACAGAGGCATGACACCAGACCAATCAGAGAGTTGCATGGAAATAAACGTGTGCTTGTGTCATTCAAGCTCGGCTCTGTGTGTGTGTGGCAATAGCGCATTTAGTGTGATATAGAGAGAGAGAGGGAGAGAGGGGGAGGGAGGGACCGGTGCCAGCATGGACCGTGTTGTTAGCATCTGGTTAGCTAGCTGCACTAACGGACATAAGGAGCTGTTTGTTCCACAAGAAGCTGGAGGAGAGTCATCTCCTGTCAGACTGAGAGACTCAGGTGAGCTAAAGGACTCTCTGAGTGTTTAGATAGTTAACTTTAGTCTAAGTTATCTCAGTGGGTCTCAAATGGTTTGGTCACAAATTATTCAAAAGATTATTTCCGCGGCACACCTTCATATGATCATTATAGTTATTAAAAAAATAAGAGAATAAAGGAAAAACAGTTATGAAATACTATATGGCAGTAAAACAAGAATAGAGTTTGAAAGGGTAAAATATCCATAAAGAAAAAGTACATCTGTTCACAGTTCTGCTTCATATGGGTGTTGAGAGAGGTATCCATAGATCTCTTCATTTTGCTCTCAAAGTGCACCAGATTGATGCATTTAACTTCAATATTTAAAAAAAAATCTTCCCGGGGGAGCATCCCCCCGGACCCCCCTAGAGGAGGTGAGGTCTGCCCCCCACTCATAAAAAAATACCACTTTACCCCTGCCTATATTCCGTGAGCTGATTATCGAGCCTTCATTGTAACAGTCGCGGGTGTACTGTGTGTGTGCGTGTGGGGAGTGTTGCAGTGAAAAATGCCACTGTAGTGCCGCCGCCACTGTGGGCTAAGCCCCGAATGTTTTCAGGTCCAGGCGACGCCCCTGGCCACCAGTAACCGGTATTTCGGTAATACCGGGAACCGGTATGCACCCCTATCCATGGTCATGTAAAATACCATTTCAGAATAATGTAGTGTGCAGTGGACTGCTCTCAGATGGTGGATCCTTATAGAAACACAATCACTGATAAAAGTGTAAAAGAGAATTAAACTTGATTGTCTGCACAGTCAGCAGTTATTAGGCCTTGGGGTTTGGGCGCCCTATTGTATGAAGATTTGCTGGCGACTGTTTCCTGAGGCTCTCTTCATCAGCTGGGTTAAGAGATGACCCCTTTCTTACTTCTTAATATGCATGAAGAAAGGTTGTAAACATTCTCTCCTTCAGATACTGATAGGACTCAATATATGCCATGAGTGAGAGAGTAAACATCTGACTAATAAATAATAATAACTGTAACTGTCTGCACTCTGTTGTTTATTTTGTTCCACGTTGTACTTTTGGTTCCTACCTTTTATGTGCAACATTAATTAGAGGCGGAACTAATCTGCTGTGTTTTTGTGTTACACCTGTTTAATCGACGCACTTGATGGTCGCAACTGCAGAGCAACGCAGGACGTTAAAGGAAATCTAAGGAAACCAAGGAAAAAATGCAGATAAAGTTATCAGCCCCTCTAGATGACTAGCAGCCTACGAGGTACGTTTACGTGCTGGTTGTTTGTGTAATTGTGTGCGGTTGAGCTGCAGGTTTGTGTGTGTATGTATGCTATGCGCTAGCTTGTGCTACATGCTATTGTTAGCTTGTGCTACTTGCTGTGTGGGATATGTGTGCCGTTTATTAATTGGCGGCATTAGTGATGACATATGCATATATTACATATTTATTTGTTGTTTACCTTTTATATATTTTTTGTCTTACAACCCAGTTCTCACGGGTTGGAATAGGTCCCACGAAATAAACCCCGTATTGTAAACAAGACCTCAGCCTCGTGTCATTTACTGGAGGGAGCTACATAACAATACATTTTTATATTTCGAGGTGCCTTTCAAGACACCCAAGAACACTTTACAATGCATAAAAGAAACACTCAATAAGGTAAAACACCCAAATATGAAATGCAGGCTGGGCAGACAGAAAAAGAGACATGAATGAAAAGCAGACGGGGACAGGAAGTAGCATTGATAAACAAACCGGAGGACTAAAGTGAGTAGGCTGATCCGAACAGGACAGTTTTGAATGTGGTGATTGTGTCAGACTGTCGGAAGTGCAATAAATCTTCAGTGTCTGACATCAGTTTGAAGCTCTGCTGTGTTCTCCTTGTGGTTCAGTTCTTTGCTTCAAGAACTCCTTTACAATGTGCAGCAAATAAAATGCAGCTGAGAATGATGTAGAAATAATAAAGTTTTAAAAGGGAACAACAAAAATAACTTGAATTCATACCCTGGTCCATCATCATGCTCTCCATCTTTAAACCCAATAGGTTTAGGCATAGACCAGTCACTCTTCATGGACACACAGCTGGGTCCAGGAGGGTCTGGTCTCTCATGGTGGATCCTGATAGAAACACAATCACTGATGAATGTTCAGAAGATAAAACTTTGTTGATAATTATGTTGAATTTCAAGCGTTTTAATAGAGAAAAAGAAAAATAACTTTTGCTTTAAATTCTTACTCTGGACTATCATCATGCTCTCCCTCTTTAAACGTAATAAATCGAGGCGTAGAGTTTCCACTCTTCATGGACACACAGCTGTGTCCAGGTCCAGGAGAGTCTGGTCCCTCATGGTGGATCCTGATAGAATCAAAAACATGATGAATGCAAAGGTGCACTGAAACTCTGCTGAACATGAAGCTGACTTTTGAATATGTTAATACTGATAAGATAAATAGTAACTTTGGATCAGTGGTTTCCATCTTGCAGGTTGGCAGGTTCAAACGTCCTCTGTAGATTCCTGGTGGATCTGTTGTGGTGTCGTACCTAAACACAAACACAACAACATGCTCATTACTGCTCCTTCCTCTCTGTCACACACTGGATCTGGGAATGAACAAGAAGGGAGTCTGTGTGAGCTTATACTAAATCAAACACAATGTATTTATCTATGGAGATTTACAATGAAGTGTGTTTATCAGCAATATCAAGAATGAGAGAAGTCAATGGACGAGCGGCATATCTGCTGTGGAGGTTAGGGTTAGGGTTAGGGTTAGGGTAAGGGTTAGGGTTAGGGTAAGGGTTAGGGTTAGGGTTAGGGTAAGGGTTAGGGTAAGGGTTAGGGTAAGGGTTAGGGTAAGGGTAAGGGTTAGGGTAAGGGTAAGGGTTAGGGTTAGGGTTAAGGGTTAGGGTAGGGTTAGGGTAAGGGTTAGGGTAAGGGTTAGGGTTAGGGTTAGGGTAAGGGTTAGGGTTAGGGTTAGGGTAAGGGTTAGGGTTAGGGTTAGGGTAAGGGTTAGGGTTAGGGTTAGGGTTAGGGTAAGGGTTAGGGTTAGGGTTAGGGTAAGGGTTAGGGTTAGGAAATGATATACTTTGTATTTTTCCTCTTCATAAGTTCTGCCACTGCAGTTACAAAGTTTGTTCTCTTTCATGCAATAGGCATTCAATTGGGACATACTACCTACTTGCTTCTTTATAGCATTGCACCTTCACCCTCTTTTTCATCCACTGCAAAGGATAGTGGGTCAGAATAGACAGGAAGAGAGATGCCTCGTTTATTTCCCCTGTGTTATCAGAAGTTACTGTAAACTGTTGAATCATGTAGTTCATCTACTTTTAGTAGTTTGTTTAAATGTTTTAATTATGATGTTTTTGTTTGTAGAAGTGCATCATTCCTTGATTTATTGTCAAATGAATCTGAACTTTTTGATCTGTTATGATGATAAACTGAAGCCATTTCTAAATTAACCCAATGAACTGAGTTTTAAATCGTCCTACTCAGTTTATAAGGACATTATGAAGAGGAACAAATGAAATGATTTGAAAATGATATCTCTGTAGGTGCTGACGCTGTTGGCGGTTCTAGTGTTAACAGACATTTAAATTAAATATGTGTAATGGCAAATGCCATATATGATTTTCTTACCTGGAATTCTGCCTTTTTGAACAGACTGATTGAGTCCTAGCTGTCTGCAGTTCTAGGGTTAATATTAATCTAATATGATTGTCGTCGGTCTAAATTAGATTTCAAATGATTAACTGTGTATGTAATGAAGATCATAGTGTGGGTTAAATCCATTTTCATAACCACTGTCTTTTAACTGATTTAAATGTGGAAACTGGGCTTATTCATCAGAATTTTGTATGACTTGACTTGACTTGCTTGACTCTCACCACAGTGACTTGGGACTTGCTTGATACTTGTAGGTCAAGACTTGAGACTTGCTCATGACTTGCACATGTAGGACTTACTCCCACCTCTGGTATTTAGCGACTCTATTGTGACATCTTTCCATGCCTTAATGGATTGATGTGACACTCAGACCCTACAGCTAGTGAACAGAATTAAGAGAAAAAGATCAATCTTTCATGATAAAATATCGTCGAAGAAGGACTTAACATGAGAGACACCTGCAGTGTGTGTGGTCGGTCCATACCTGAGAGTGTCCAGTCTCCAGTCTGAATCCTCCTGTAGAGCAGACAGCATATTTTCTCCTGACTCTCCTGGATGATTGTAGCTCAGGTCCAGCTCTCTCAGATGGGAGGGGATGGAGCTCAGAGCTGAACACAGAGACGCTGAGGAGTAATCTGACATGAGCCCAAACCCAGCATACAGAGGTTCAGTGAATGTGGTTCTGAAGGTGTGGAGGTGGATCAGTGTGTCAGAGGAGACTCTGTAGAAGGAGAGAGAGCCAGCAGGATGATCCAGATACACTGCTACTCTACCAGAGGAGGAGGAGGAGGAGAGAGGGAGGACTGTTCTTCTTTTGTCTTCAATGATAAAGTAACCTATATCAGAGCACTCGAGGCACCAGGAATGATTGTTCCATCCAAACACAGAGCCAAAACTGTCTCCTCTCCTGCTGATTCTTCTGTAAGCCACTCCTATATCAACCCCTCCTCTCCACTCAACCTCCCAGTAACAGGGACCAGTCAGAGCTTCTCTACACAGCTGAGGCCAGGATACTTCAAACCTCTCTGGATGATCAGGATATGGCTGCTCCTCTCCTCTCACCCATGTCACCTTCCTGTTGTTGTCAGACAGTTTGAGGCTTCTGTGTGCTACATTTGTGTCCAGTGTGAGTTCACAGGAATCTGATGGAGAGAAGACACAGCAGCAGTTTATCATCAGACAATGAAGGCTTTAATCTGTGTGTGCGTGTAGTGATGTTTTGTATTTCTATAAATTAAATAATACATGTAATGTTGTCAGTGATGTTTTGATGACAGCAAGTCTGACTTTTCATTAGGATTAACCCTTATTGATCACCATGGGGGATTTCAGTTTTCCACTCTGTATATATATTTGTATATACAGACATGCATTGGTGTACAAATATATACTGTAGGTGCAGACATAGAGGTGCCAAAGCAAAGAGGCTACCAGTCTGTCTGGCGTCAGGGAGAAGTTGGGGGTTCTGTGCCTCAAGGGCCCCTCAGCTGGGCCCAGGAGGTGAACTGGCACCTCCCAGACTACCAGTCCACACTCTTTATTTATTTGGTCCAATCGGGACGCGAACCGACAACTCTTCGGTTCCAAGGCCAAGTCCCTGACACTCAAATAATATTCAACTCAAGACAACACTTACATTTCCTCAGACCATGTTTCAACCTCTGCTCTCCACCATGGCCCACCCTGGAGGAAGAAACACAGTCGAATGATCTTCTATCAAACATGAGTCCTAACTGATGTTCACCAGGAAGTGTTGCTTAGTGGGAAGTAAGAGAAGGCCTTTTCCTTGTGTTTTTATTGTTTTTCTGTCTATTGTGTATTAAGTACAGAATTCCATTACAATGTGCAGGAAATAAAATGCAGCTGAGAATGATGTAGAAATTCAAAAGTTTTAAAAGCGAACAACAAAAATAACTTTAATTCATACCTTGGTCCATCGCTATGCTCTCCATCTTTAAACATTATAGGGTGAGGCATAGACCAGTCACTCTTCATGGACACACAGCTGGGTCCAGGTCCAGGAGAGTCTGGTCCCTCATGGTGGATCCTGATAGAATCAAAAACATGATGAATGCAAAGGTGCACTGAAACTCTGCTGAACATGAAGCTGACTTTTGAATATGTTAATACTGATAAGATAAATAATAACTTTGGATCAGTGGTTTCCATCTTGCAGGTTGGCAGGTTCAAACGTCCTCTGTAGATTCCTGGTGGATCTGTTGTGGTGTCGTACCTAAACACAAACACAACAACATGCTCATTACTGCTCCTTCCTCTCTGTCACACACTGGATCTGGGAATGAACAAGAAGGGAGTCTGTGTGAGCTTATACTAAATCAAACACAATGTATTTATCTATGGAGATTTACAATGAAGTGTGTTTATCAGCAATATCAAGAATGAGAGAAGTCAATGGTCGAGTGGCATATCTGCTGTGGCAACACAGTCTCACTCCCTGAACGTCCAGGAGCGACGCTTGGTCAGGGTCCCGTGGCGTCCAGTTGTGACGCGCCGAGGCTCCTTCAGCTTCATAAATGGACGCAAAGAGCTTTCAACTGATTGCAATGTATTCCCATCTGCGGTGGTATTTGACGCTTAGGGAAGCACCGCATCCGTCCATGTCGGTGGAATTTAAAGGCAATGTGAGCGTCCATTCCCATTGGATAACGGAGGATTTTACACCCGGAAGTAAGTATTCTCTTTACTGTCGATTGATTTGACAGTGATATATGCACTACTCATCAACTCAAAAACACCAGATTATCCTTGTTAATTACACAACATTGATTGGTTTAAATTGTGTGCAATGCTTTTGTAATTTTCCCCTTCGATTCGGAGAAACAAATATTTTTTCTGAGTTTAGGATGGCAGAAGACACTACACTACCCAGAATCCTCAGCTATCGTTTGGGACTACACCATGTGCTTTGTTTGACAAACCCCGTGATTAGTTCTCAAGCTCTGTGATTGGTTGACCTCCAACTGCATTCCATATGAAAAAAAACGTTTCGTAAAAGATAAAATCATACTTTATTCAGCAGTGCTTGCTTTACTCTTTGAAAGTCATCACATGAATGCATTGTAATAAATGGTTCGGCTGCATTAAACATTACACATCTGTCGTAGTTCTTTATTTATCTACAGAGATCGGGCCTCAGAATAGACCGGAAACTATTCTTTTACCGTTCTGTTTTAATTTCACAATAAAGTTAGTAGTAATATTTTGTTTTGAAATTATTGTTTTTTATTAACTACTAGACCGCTGGGTCATGTTAAGACCATCTTTTCTGTGTTGCTGTGGGTTTTTTACATCGCTTTTTACAAATATCAAAACAATAACTAAATATATCCGTCGTAATCTAAACCAGAAACAGCAGTATATTTTATTTTGTTAACACTGTAAACTTGACAGCTTTTTAACCCGCACCTCCTACTGGTTAAAGCACGTTATTACACGTTTAGAGTAATTGCAATGCAGGTAGATTGGGTTGCTTTTTAATGACTGTTTAAAATGCCTTTTTCTTAATGTATTTCATTTTTGTAAAGCACTTTTGAATGTGTTATATTTTATGAAAACATTTAAATATTAAGAGTATATACAAAATAGGAGGAAAGTAGAAGGTCAATGATAGAAATAGAGAATAGAAAATATCAAGAAGATACTGTAAATGATATCTAGAATAAAACAGTTTAGTGCCGGATGTACAAAGATATTAATAGGAGGATGTGCAAAACAGACAAACTAATTAGGCTTTATTTAAACATTAAATAATAATTTAGGTTAAGGTCTTCTTTTAAATACATGTAAGCAAAAAGCTTTGGGGGTATCTATATTAAGCCTGACAAAGTACTTAACGTTTAATATATTGCATGGTTTGTTTTGCGACTTGACAATCAACTTTCCTGCAATGTTAACTATGTTGAAGCACTTATTTTAACTGATATTATACATATTTATTATACTCTTATAAGATGTATGTAGATAGAATAAGAAATGTGCAGAATATGACAGTTTAATGGTGGTGGTACACACATATTGATAGATGTCTTGTTGAGGAACCTATGACCCAAGTTTGTCATCATTGCATAACTACACCGTAGTTGTGTATATGATATGTCAATAAACCTTTGAAAATCTTGAAATCTTGAAAGGGATGTGCAAAATAGGACACGTTCGATTCCTGTTTTGGATAGTGTGCCGTCAATGGGATTCATTCCATTTCAAAGACCGATGCGGTGCTTCCCTGAGACTGTGTTGCAGGTTAGGGTTAGGGTTAGGGTTAGGGTTAGGAAATGATATACTTTTATATATAGATAGATATACAACTTCTTCATAACATTGCACCTTTACCCTCTTTTTTATCCACTGCAAAGGATTGTGGGTCAGAATAGCCAGAAAAGCATGCTGGTTTATAAACTACAAAATGCAACCAGCTGCAGTTGAACATCCTGGTATTTTGGAGTCCTAGACAGGATGCAGGGACCCCAACACGTGCTGCACAGCCCCCAGATTCACCCAGAAATAGTATGTTGAACATGTCTGTGTTAGATTGTCACAATGTGTTGAAGTACACCCACAACGAACTGACTTGGATAGGAGAGGATTTCAGATACAAAGCTAACATGAGACTCCACTGGAGCGTCTCTGTATGCAGTATCATTAAACACATAAAGGCCCTCTACACTCAGTGACTGTGGAGAGACCACAAAGGATGTTTTATAACCTGCCTGGTGTGTGTACGCTTCAAAGATAAAGAAATAAAAACACCTCAGTCACGTTGATCCGAGCCGTCAGTCCGGTTCTTACATTTCCTCCCAGCACTAAGGATGCTTACTCAGATTACAATCAAACTGCCGCCAAAAACTGTCACCTTTACAAGGAAGTCTTTCTGGAAAAACATTCTCCACAATACTTTAGAATTGATATTTAGCAGCAAGAAACTTTAGTCCTGTTCAGTTAAACAGTGATACATTACGATGAACGATACAGGGGCGCGGCCAGGAGTTTGGGGCCCCATGAAAAGATATCACATTGGTTACTTAAACATTTTTTTCTTAATGTTCTAAAATTGTTTGGGCCCCTGTCAGTCACGGGCCCTTAGAATCGTCCTAACTTTTCACCCCCTTACGGCGCCCCTGGATCAGAACAAGTGATCCTGATGATCAAACCTCTACAGATTCCTCTATTAGGATTCTCTCCTGATGAACTGAGTTTCAGGAAACAAAGCTGCATGGTAAGGCACGGTAACATCTTCATTATATTTATCCCCAAATGTATAATCACAGATTTCCAAAAAGCATTTAAATCATATTCTTACAGTACCTGTTGAATTCCCTTCAGGTCAATTTAGACACCTGCATGTGTGCAAGAAACTCTGCTCATTTCTTCCTCATCAGTCCTGTGTCTGCCTGCATCTGATCTGAGGACGCCGTCACTCCCTCATAACTTCAGAGCATCAAAACACATGAGTCACAAGAAACCTGTCCAACAAGCACAAGAAACCTGTCAACTTGAGATATGGTGTAGTTCTACTAGCTGTCCACTACATGGTGGTAACTGATCATCCAATTGACAGTTGATGTGATCTCATTAGCATCCTAGTGTAGCTGTGATGAAGAGTTTCCACAGACATACAGTATTGACTGATCTCCGTCCTCTCTGTGGACGCCTGAAGACACAGATATGTTCTTTTATTAGGATTCTTTCCAGGTTAAAGTAAAGAAAATTGTAACTATGGATCCTACACCAATAACAACATTAATCAATGTTATTTATAATCGCACTTTTCATTTTAATAAACAAAACTCAAAGTGCTGCAGAGTAAAAACATTAACACATTAGGTAGACAGGGCAACAAGAGGATGGTTAAAGTTCTAGCAAATGGCTTTGTTAAAACAAAATGTTTTTAAGCCTTATATAAGCTTCAAATAAGATAAACCATTTTGAGTGATTCAAACAAAAATGCTTTTTTTTTTGTTATTTTGATTGGCCAAGTTGGACATTGCAAGTTTAAGTATTTATTTATGGACACATTTTTGGATGAAGTTTTAGTGAACATTTTTGATCAAACGCATTGTTCTACAACGATTTGTGACCTACATCTTCTGATATTCACGCTTAAACACTATCAGTTAAACTGTCAAAAACACAAGACATCAAATG
This sequence comes from Trematomus bernacchii, assembly GCF_902827165.1. Classification (NCBI taxonomy): domain Eukaryota; kingdom Metazoa; phylum Chordata; class Actinopteri; order Perciformes; family Nototheniidae; genus Trematomus; species Trematomus bernacchii. The sequence goes on from NW_022987699.1 coordinate 37,481, forward strand.
ATAATAAACAACAGGACTGATCACCGTGGAATTCCCCTGGAAACCAACGTCAGAAAGAACAACAGAGCCGACTGAGCCGCCTGCAGCGTCTTGGCCACATAGTTGTGTCGCACACACATTTCAGTGACAACAGCAAATGATCAATTACTTTCTGCTATACCGTCAGATGATATAACTGGCCTTTTAGAATGGCCACGTTAAATACTGGAGTCTGATTGGTGGGTCTCTTATTTCTGTTTAGTAGTTAGTTGCTAAGGATGCTCTGATCAAGGGACCCTGTGCTGTCATATCGATCCGGTCAGTTTAACTTAGTTTAAAGACATTTGAACTGTCAGAAAACACCATGGAATACTTTGAGAATAATATATTTTAAAGTAAATAAACAGAGAAGAAGAACACTAGTGTTTAAAGAGAATGGGCTCTGGCTGTATTTAGAGACTGGTTGATGGGAAATACAATTTAAACAGACTTGGACAGGTACTGAAAACCTGGATCAGTGCTGCCGTCATTTTAAGTTACGTTGCTGCAGTTCAGACGCTGATACTAGAACAGAAGACGGACCCCTCCACTAACATATCTCATGCTATCACAAACATCCCATCAGAAAACTCAATGCTCCATCAAACAGTTTCAGATACAAAGTCCAGCTGACATGAGACTCCACTGGAGCGTCTCTGACTGCAGTATCAGTAAAGACATGAAGGCCCTAAACACGCAGTGAATGTGAAGAGACCACAAAGAGGTTTTACATCATTCCTGGTGTGTTTACTCTTCAAAGATTAAAATAAACAAAAGCACCTCAGTCACGTGGATCCGGGTCTGACACTCCCTCACAGCACTGATGATCTCAGATTACAATCAACCTGCTGCCAAAAACTGGCACCATTACAAGGAAGTCTGTTTAAAATCATTCTTTAACTCCGAGGGACATTCTCTACAATACTTTATAGATATATAGAATCAGCATCAAGAAACATCAGTCCTGTCCAGCTAAACAGTGATACAGAACAATGTGATCAAAGTGATCCTGATGATCAAACATTTACAGATTCCTCTGGTAGGATTCTCATCAATGAACTGAGTTTTAGTCAACACAACTCTGTGGTTAGTTTAGGTAACTACTTGGTTGTTTTTATCCCCAAATGTATAATCCCACATTTTGAAAATCATATTCTCACCTGTTGAATGTCCTTCAGGTTAATGTAGACGCCTGCATGTGTGGAGGAAACTCTGCTCATGTCTTCCTCTTCAGTCCTGTGTCTGCGTGCATCTGATCTGAGGACGCAGACACACCCTCATAACTTCAGAGTGTAACAACACATCAGAGTCACGTGATACCTGTCCAACAAGAGCAAGAAACCAGTGAGAGGTGATGTAGTTCTACTAGCTGTCCACTAGATGGGACTAACTGACAATCTAATGAAACACAGTCAGCAGTGACATTGAGATGTGATGAAGCAGCCGTGTTGATCATGTGTGTATCTGTCTGATTAGAAACATATAGGATTCTTTTAAACACACCAGCTAGCAAAAACATTAGCAACAATAAATAGCTCTAACACCATTTACGACTCATTCAGGTTAGGACATGTTACTGCTACCTGTTGGGAGAAATAGCTTGTGAAAGAAGAACAGATGGTGAACTTGAAATGCTCACTCAGCATGATAACATGTTCCATTACACTCCACTCTTCTGATCATATCACATATTGATCACAAATATAGAAGTATAATACATGTTATCATTGGCATTCAAAATTCAAAAGGATTCAATTGAATACATCACAGTGTATGATAGAAGAAGAAAAAACATGTGCCATATTGCAGTCACTGGGATATATGAGCAAGCTAATCTGAAGGAAATAAAACAAAAGATATTTACGCATTTGTTTCATCACCAAATCAGAACTGGAGTCAGAGGATGAGGAGTAGACTTCAACATGTCAGGTTCAGTCTTCAGAGGTTGATAGGCTAACAAAGTGTTTGATACTGATTTGTCAATATCTTTCATAACAAGTCCTCTAACACAGGGAATAATGCAACAGCCACTCAGAGCCAAAAGTCCCATGACAGTGATTAGAGAGGTGATAATAGCTAAAATCACCGCTTTCCATTTACCAAGCCATCAAACCAGCCTGTGAGTGAAGTGTCTACCCAGAGTGTTCAGCTAACTCTGAGTGACTGAAGCCCTGCTAAAGCTTTAGTGACAGATCCATCTAACAGTGTTGTTAGGGATAAATGTACAGCAAGCATCACGAACACCTCCTTTCTCAGTCAGGAGCATGTCTGGTGCCATTCTGTTCTGCGGGAGGTAGCATCGAACTGATCAGCTGATCCTTTAATAGCATCATGAGTGTAATTAACGATTGTTGATTATAATAAATATAATTTATCATATCAACATTTGTATTAATAGTTACCCAAAAGAAGAGTGATTAGAGTCTCGCCAATATCTGATTTCTAGCTTTAAACTCCTCTGACACCCCCAGAGGAAAGCCTATGCATCCATGTAATCTCTGTCGTCGAAAGAGGCCAACGGTGCATCCCTTTTCTCTCTGGAGGGTTTGAAATTTGGATCTTTAATTTGACCTATCATCACAGGCATAATTAACATCACTGGGGTACATGTACTCAACCAATTACTTGGGAATATCAAAACAAAACAGAGTGACGTGAAAACCTGTGTAACCGGTGTCAGAAACCCAGTCAGTAGCCGCTTTCACACCAAGTACTTTGCCGTACTTAGTGCCAGCACGTAGTGCCAGCACTTAGTACCCCCATGGAACTAAGTACAGATCACGTTCACACCGGAATAAGTTCCCTGAGGGAAGATTACGCAAATGAAGCCGCTGACGTCACTTCTTCTTCTGCTGCTTTCGGTTTACTGACAGGCCGCAAACCACTTCACGGCGTATACTGCCGCCCGAAGTCCCCGGCCGGAAGTCCCCGGAGTTGGGGACCCAGCAGCTTCTACTGAAGCCTTCCGAGTAAATCGCCAGAACGCCGACACCTCCTCATCTCCACCGCTCCCATGTTTTATTTTGTGTTGCCATAAGTTAGTCTCTCTCCGTTGGTGCGCGGGGCTAATGCTAATGCTAATAATGCTAATGCCAGCAAATACAATGGCGGCTTCACAAAACCTTTCAGAGTTTTACGGGGCGTGGTTTGCAATTCGCCCAGCCAATCAAAATTGGTACTTTTTTCTCCCCAGGATAGTACCACCTCTCTAGCAGGCACTAAAAATGGGGGTAAAAGTTCTCGGAACTAAGTTCTCTTTTTGGTGTGAACGCAAAATTCCAGGCACTATCGGAACTAAACGGGAAAAGTACGGGTAAAAGTACTCCGGTCTGAACGCGCCTAGTGTTAGTGGTGATGTAGTTCCAATAGCTGTCCACTAGATGGTTCTAAAGGACTTACTACAGGAAAAAACATATTTTTCATGCATTGGTTGAATTGTGATCTCTTAGAGAAGAAGAAGAAAACATCCTAAGTCAATATTCACTTTTTATTTTAATTTATACTTTTCTATCTTTGTGTTTGTAGATTGTTCCTAAAGTCACCAAAAGTTAGAATATCATAAAGCCTCATTTGCATATTCAAAAATAACATTAAATAATTGTCTTGTCCTGGCTCTTGGTTTGATTTCAGGTGATCCAGGTCGTCAGCTAGTGTTGTCAGTGTTTCTCAAGTAGAATGTGCAGCACTTAGATTGTAATCTTCATTTCCTGTCATCTGTGAAAAATGAAGGAAGTGTCAGAACAGGTCTTAAAAACTGATCAATGTGACTGAGGGACTATTATTTGTCAACACCTAATGTAACATGCAGGCATTAAGTGAGCAGGGTTCGAATACATCTGTTACGAAATGGCATTCCTCAATTAGTCTCAAAATAAGGAATCTCCTTACGTAGATTGAAAACAGAACAAAATTGCTCAAAATGTTTGACTTAAATGACCAAGTCTCTCCTTTTAACTTCTGTCATAATTTAAGGATTTAAAAACACACAATTTATCTCTTCCAAAATAAATAACCTAAAACCATTTTTATAATATGTGGGTGAAATACAAAAAAATTGTGGTATTGTAACAGAATAAAATGTAATATTTGTTAACCTCTTAAGCTCTGAGCCTGTTTTTCAGGTCTCAGGCTCGAAAATGACATTCCCAGAACAAATGACCATATCTTCACTTCTAAAAGGGTTAAATTAATAATCTTTATTCTCAAAGTAATGATAAACCTGTGGGTTGGATGTAGAAAAGTCAGAATCAATATAGATGTTTTTTATTTTAAAGAAAATTTAGATTTGACATAGTAAAAAACAGTAAATTATAGTGTCCGTCCAAATATTATTTTTTACTTATAGTGCAAACTACCCTTGGATGATGGGTTAGTAGACTAAAAGCTTTAGGAATCCAAAGTACAACATATAATAAGTACCCTGTATCAAGATTGATGCAAAACAAGTGACATTTGACCTTTTTAGAGAGATTTAGCCAAAAAAACCCACTTCTGGGGTCATTTGGGTGGATTTGACCTATCTCTGGCCAACCCTTGCTCGATTTTGATGAATGAAATCTCTTTATAACCGCTAGAGCCAATGGAATCGAGGGGAAGTTATATACACACCAAAACGTTAACAAATAAGGAGTGAGAGTGACGCGTTACCAAAACCGGAAGCTGCATACACTCTGGTGGCTACCATTAGCAGCTAACTTTTTCCGCTCCGATTTTTACATAAAAAATGGAATTATGGATTATAAATAATTTTTTCAAAGGCACAGGTACATTATCAACCTATGGATCAACAGTTTTTTTTCGTTTTAATGCCATTGAACACGTCTTTTGACCTAATTGACAGCTACGGTGAGACGATCTGCCGTAAAAGCTCCGTAAAGGTACGTGTTGTGATGTCTGTGTTTGCTTCCCCTGTCGCAAGTTCGGATCGCTCAGTGATGATACTATACCTAAATAATCTGTGGAGTCTCAGCTTTAATCGGATATATTGTATGTGCAGCTACGATAAGTAATAAGGGTATCTTTATTTTGAATTGTGTGCCAAAGTCAGTTTGCATTTTTTCGCTCAGGGGTCATTTAGACGCTTCTTATGAGACTTGTGTTTTGTTTTGGTAAAAATGGTTCATATCTTCAGTTAGCTGAGATTCTTCCCGTTAATCTGGTGCTACACATGAATAGTTTCATAAATGTTAAGAAGCCCTGAGACATTGTCTCGAAAAAAAAACGGTGGGAGGGGTCCAATGGGGGCACCGCCGTGCTTAAGAGGTTAAAGGTTTTTTAAAGTTTGGGGTTGCACATTAAATCATTCTTCCTTTATTCTGAGATTCTAAATATTAAACAATATGTCTGCCCTTATGCTAACCTCCACCCTACAAAACCATCAACCACCCAACGCTCCGACCACACACCCCTACCTCAGTGACCTCATCCAACCCACACACCCCTACCTCAGTGACCTCATCCAACCACACACCCCTACCTCAGTGACCTCATCCAACCACACACCCCTACCTCTGTGACCTCATCCAACCACACACCCCTACCTCAGTGACCTCATCCAACCACACACCCCTACCTCAGTGACCTCATCCATCCACACACCCCTACCTCAGTGACCTCATCCACCCACACACCCCTACCCGCCGCCTCAGGTCAGCTGAAGTTAACCTACTATAGCCCATCAGGACAAAGCTACGGACCTGCAGCCCCCTCTCACTCTGGAACTCCCTCCCCAGTCACACCCGAAAGGTCAACACTCTTGAATCCTTCAAATCTCTCAAAACTCACTTATGCACCATGAAAAATGTATTTCCCAACTCATGAGACATAATTCATTCATGACACATTATTATTGTCTTCAAACCTTTATTGAACTTAATTACAATTACTACATAGATTATTAGCTTCTATTACATGCTGCTCCAAACTGAATGTTATTAGGTGCATATAAGTCAGAGGTTTGTACACAACACGTTCAGCCCCAAGGAGATCATATCACCCTTTGTAGGAAACAAGCATGTCTGCCAATTAATAAAGGCAAGTTTATCTATACATTTCAACAACAAGGCAAATCAAACTGCTTCACAAAAATATTAGAAACATTAAGACAATGTGCAAAAAAACCACATTATAAAATCACAATTGAATACATTTAAAAAGATTCATTTACTAGCCAAGTGTGAAACAGTTGATTACTGGGAGATTATTTCATAAAAGTCATGTAAAGTCACAATAAGCTAAACTGAAGTGAGGCCTTCTCTAGAACATTTAATCTTCAAGACAGGAACATGCATTTGTGGGATGAGCAGCAGAGCTGAACATGTGGGTTGCGCCCATGAAAAATGTGACAAATCTCTGTGCACCTCTCGTCTCTTAAAGATGTTCTTGAGGTCGAAGCTGAAGGAGATCAGTCCCCGTCCTCCTTTGGTTCCTGACGGTCTTTCAAGAATCCTGTTCGTGACGCCAAATTGAGGTGGAAATGTACCGAGACAAACTAACAAATAATAATAAAATGGTGAGGAAACCTTTCCGTTATACTGAAATGAAGATTCTTGGAATAAGACGGTCTTTAAGGGAGTTTATTTTTACAAGAAGGTAAATCGTGACAGAGTCAAGCAGACTGCAGCGAAGAACAACATTCAGGAGGTCTACAGAGGGTCTGATATTCACATTTTCACACCAAGAATATAAGAGGGGGGGCTAAAATGGATTAAAAAGATAAACATACTATATATAAGATTCTTTTAAACACACCTGCTAGCAAATAGAGAAACATCATGTCTACACAAAAGGACAAGAGCACTAACCTTTCAACGAACACATGGTGACCTTTGAACGCTCCCTCAGGGTGATAACACTTTCCATTACACTCCACTCTTCTGATCATATTACATATTGATCACAAACATTTTGCATTACATGTGTAATGTTTAACCGTGTTACATCCTAACAGATTCCTTATTGGGCATTACAAAGATAATCCACTTCTGTGTTTTAAAATATTGAAATGTTCTCCATTTATCGTTATATATCTAATGACACAACTTTACATTATCACACACGTTGAATGGAGTAACAACGGATAGTTTGATCTGATCATTCTCAGTGTAGAAGATGGCTGCATTGAGCCCTTCTCACTTCATGCACTTAACTTCAGAGTATTAAGAGTTTAAAATAAAAGCGCCTCAGTTGATTGGAGCTGTCAGACCAGTTCAGCCACTTCCTGCATTTCTCACTGATGATCTCAGATTACAGTCAAACTGATGCCAAAAACTGCCACCATTACAAGGAACTCTTCATAAATCCCTCTCCATTTATCAGACATGTTGTACTTTCTTCATTTCCTCTCACTGACCTGCAATAAGTCATTCCCAAAGTGATGTTGGTGTTCTGCACATGGTGATGCTGAACCCTGAGTTGCTCCTGATGGCCAAGAGTGTATGTGAGAGTGTGTGTGTGAGTGTGTGTGCGTGTGTGTGTGTGTGTGTGTGTGTGTGTGTGTGTGTGTGTGTGTGTGTGTGTGTGTGTGTGTGTGTGTGTGTGTGTGTGTGTGTATGTGAGAGTGTGTGAGAGTATGTACGTGTGTGAGTGTGAGGTGTGAATGGGTGAATGACTCGTAGTTTGTAAAAAGCTCTGAGGGATCGAGAAGACCTGATAAAGAGCTTTAGTACTTAACATGTGTCCTGCTTGATGTTCCAGGTGAACGAGAGGAGTTGGCAAAGACTGGAAAAGAGCTTTATATATTATTTTATCCTGCAGTTCATTGGCTGTAACTTCCCTGCATCTCAGTGAGCAATCAAGTATTTCTAACCGCTTTTACGTTAAGTTAGACCTTTGTAACAATTTAAAACTATATACATGTCTTGAAACATGTTGGATGGAAAAAGCACTACTTGGATTCATGAGATCATTGACACATTGTTTGTCTTCAAACCTTTATTGAACTTAATTACAATGAATACATTGATTATAAGCAGCTATTAGATGCTGCTCCAAACAAAGCGTTATTAAGGTGAATATAAGTCACATTGGTTTGTAAACAACTAGCTCAACGCCAAGGAGATCATTTCACCATGTTTAGGAAGAGATCTAACATTTCTGTCAGCAAAGGAAAGGCAAGTTTAACTTTACATCACATTTCAACAACAAAGCAATTCAAAGTACTTTATACACACATTAAAATATGCAATTACTGGGAGATTGTTTCAGACGGTTAGGATGACCTATGAGTGGACGACCAACAGTAAGGAGGCAGAGGCAGAACATCCAGCCAATTGTCAGCGTTGGCATTTATTTACACAATTCACTATATTTACAACTATTTACAAGAGAATGGCAAACAGCCAGGCCTGCTGAACCCTTCAATTCTGGACAATTCAACTCTGCAATACCACCAACTGTAACCAACCTACACCAACCCAACAATGGCACTAAGAGCGGCCTTTTATAGCCCCACTATTTAGGAGGTACCATTGATATGGGTGCTACAGTCAGACATGTGCTTACAATTAAGATGAAGACAAGTTAAACAATAACATACATTACTGCAAAATAACAAACAAACATTAAATAATCTATATATAATTCATGTATGAAAGGAAAACTAGCATCTCCTATCAAACAAAAATGTAACAGATATCCACCCCCCAGCAGATATAAATGTAGCAGTTATCCATCCTCCCCCTGCATCATCCTGCTCATTAAACCCCACCCGGAACGATCAAAGAGGTTGTTGTTCCCCGGGGACTCTTTTAGTGGCGGACAGGAGAGCAGACGTAAGTGTTGCTATATATATGTAATTAAATTATAACGTTAACAAACTGCATTTGTTACAAGAAACATATGTTTTTAATCTTACTTATTGTATAACTGCCTATATTTTCCTGTGACCCAGGAATGCATATCCAATGTTCAGATGTGATGCAAATCATGTGCTTCACCAATGAGGAAGCCATTTAAAGTGAAACGGAGTCTGAGATCATCTCCGTTACAAAGACACATGGAGCAGAATAACTAAATGCCTCTTCAATTACGCACAATCATTGAGCCAAATGTTAACCAAGGTGAAGCCTTCTCTATGTACAACATTCAAACCACTGGACAGGAAGTGGTCTCCTCCTCCAGAGAACACAGAGACACTGAGGAGTCATGTGACCAGAGCCAAAACCCAGCATCCAGAGGTTCAGTGAATGTGGTTCTGAAGGTGTGGAGGTGGGTCAGTGTGTCAGAGGAGACTCTGTAGAAGGAGAGAGAGCCAGCAGGATGATCCAGATACACTGCTACTCTACCAGAGGAGGAGGAGGGAGAGGAGGGGGAGGAGGGGGAGGAGGAGATGTGTGTTACTGTCTGTTTGTGCCAGACAGAGTGACCACCATCAGAGCAGTTCAGACTCCAGGACTGATCATTCCATCCAAACCCAGAGTCCCACCTGTTTCCTCTCCTCCTGATTCCTCTGTAAGTCACTGCTATACGAACCCCTCCTCTCCACTCGACCTCCCAGTAACAGCGACCAGTCAGAGCTTATCTACACATCAGCTGTTCCAAGGAGTCAAACCTCTCTGGATGATCAGGAAATGGCTGCTTCTCTCTCACACGTGTCACCGTCCTGTTGTTGACAGAGAGTTGGAGTTGTATGTGTGCTGTGTTTGTGTCCAGTGTGAGTTCACAGGAATCTGATAGAGAGTAAAAGAACCAGCATTAGTTTATCATCAGTTTCATACGAAGGCTTTATGTATTTTGTGTACTGATGTTGTTTACTTCTTTGTCATCATAAGTTAACATGAATCCACACTTACACTTCATCAGACCTGGTTTTAACCACTGCTCTCCACCATGGTCCAGTCTGGAGAAAGAAACACAGTCAGGATGATTTTCTAATGCATTATAAAATCTTATGTTGCACACAAGTTCAGATGTTTCCCCAAACAACAGAGGTTTGATCCGGTGTCTTCCCATCTCGCCCCTTTTTTACTTTAGGCCACATAATAAATGATACTTGTTTTGCTTGATCGTGGGTCTTAGGGTTAGGGTTAGAGTTTATAGATCTAATGATGCATCCCATGAAGCATTGCATGAAGTCTGTTGACGAATCAGAGGCTGTTGTTGGGGCTGCATGGGACAGGGGTCAGAATGAGAATAAACCGTTTGATCCTACTGGTGGTTCTAGAATGAAAATCAAATGATCACTATTAATGTCCGAGAATAGAATGTTCATTTCAATATATTTAGTAGTTGTTAAGATTTAATAGTCAGGACCTAAGTAGAGAACCAACACATCCCTTATAAATAATGAGAATGATTTTACTTCCTCGATTTTAATGCTACTTATAAATGTTTCCATTCAATACGATTTTAAGGGATCCGTGTGTTTCCTTACTCAGGCTTTAAAACGTCTCTGAACAGAATGAAGAGAAACAAGAAGTTCTTCATGCTGACGGTCTGTCCATACCTGAGAGTGTACAGTCTCCAGAGTGGAGACTCCTGTAGAACAGACAGCAGCTTCACTGCTGAGTCTCCTGGATGATTGTAGCTCAGGTCCAGCTCTCTCAGTTGGGAGGAGTTGGAGATCAGAGCTGAGGCCAGAGAAGCACAGCCTTTGTTTGTGACCAGACAACCTGAGAGCCTACAGACACACACACACACGCACACGCACACGCACACACACACACACACACACACACACACACACACACACACACACACACACACAGTGATATTTAAGTATTTTAAGTCAAAATAAGCTCTTTAGTGAGTCAATGAAATTAATGAAATTACATTAAGCCAATAAAAGCTTACGGTGTAAACTTTAAAGAAATTGCAGAATACTGACCTGAGAGTTTCCAGCTCACAGTGTGGACTCTGCAGTCCTGAAGACAACTTCTTCACTCCTGAATCCTGCAGGTCGTTGTTACTCAGGTCCAGCTCTCTCAGACTAGAGGACTGGGAGCTGAGGACTGAGGACAGAGCTTCACAGCTTCTCTCTGACAGGTTACAGCTACTCAGCCTGAAGGATTATTTAAAAAGATAAACAAATACAGTACTATTTCTCATCCATGATACATAAACACATTTGATGATGTTTGTATTCCATTCATCCTTCCACCTACATGGCTTTCCTGGAGGCTTTGACCACTGGCAGCAGCCTCAGAAGAGCCTCCTCTGAAGCAGAGTATTTCTTCAGGTCAAACACGTCCAGATCTTCTTCTGATGACAGTAAGATGAAGACCAGAGCTGACCACTGAGCAGGAGACAGATTATCTGTGGAGAGACTTCCTGATCTCAGGGACTGTTGGATCTGCTCCACTAGAGAACGATCATTCAGTTCATTCAGACAGTGGAACAGGTTGATGCTTCTCTCTGGAGACAGATCCTCTTCTATCTTCTTCTTGATGTACTGGACTGTAAGTTGATTGGTGTCTGGACAACCTTTTGTTTGTGTCAGCAGGCCTTGTAGGTATTTCTGATTGGTCTCCAGTGAAAGACCCAGGAGGAAGCGGAGGAACAAGTCCAGGTGTCCGTTTGAACTCTTTAAGGCCTTGTCCACAGCACTCTGGTAGAGATGTGTTAGTTCAGATTCATCTTCAGACTTCTGGGAGGTTGTTGGTTCTTCTGACAGCAGGTTGACTCCAGAGTTGATGAAGGTCAGGTGGACATGAAGAGCAGCCAGAAACTCCTGAACGCTCAGATGGACGAAGCAGAACACCTTGTCCTGGTACAGTCCTCTCTCCTCTCTAAAGACCTGTGTGAACACTCCTGAGTACACTGAGGCTGCTCTGATATCGATGCCACACTCTGTCAGGTCGGACTCATAGAAGATCAGGTTGCCTTTCTGCAGCTGCTCAAAAGCCAGCTTTCCCAGAGACTCCATCATCTTCCTGCTCTCTGGACTCCAGTGTGGATCTGTCTCAGCTCCTCCATCATACTTGATGTTCTTCATTTTGGACTGAACCACCAGGAAGTGGATGTACATCTCAGTCAGGGTCTTGGGCAGCTCTCCTCCCTCTGGTTTTCAACACCTCCTCCAGAACTGAAGCAGAGATCCAGCAGAAGATTGGGATGTGGCACATGATGTGGAGGCTTCGTGAGGTCTTGATGTGGGAGATGATGGTGCCGGCCTGCTCCTGATCTCTGAATCTCTTCCTGAAGTACTCCTCCTTCTGTGGGTCAGTGAACCCTCTGACCTCTGTCACCATGTCCACACACTCAGGAGGGATCTGATTGGCTGCTGCAGGTCGTGTGGTTATCCAGAGGTGAGCAGAGGGAAGCAGCTTCCCCCTGATGAGGTTTGTCAGCAGCACATCCACTGAGGTGGACTCTGTGACGTCAGTCAGGATCTCATTGTGGTGGAAGTCCAGAGGAAGTCGACACTCATCCAGACCGTCAAAGATGAACACAACCGGGAACTGATCAAACCTGCAGATTCCTGCGTCTCTGGTTTCAGAGAAGAAGTGATGAACAAGTTCCACCAAGCTGTACTTGTTCTCTCTCACCACATTCAGCTCTCTGAAGGTGAATGGAAATGTGAACTGGATGTCCTGGTGGGCTTTGCCTTCAGCCCAGTCCAGAGTGAACTTCTGTGTTAAGACTGTTTTCCCAATGCCAGCCACGCCCTTTGTCATCACTGCTCTGATTGGTGCATCTCTTCCAGGTGGGGCTTTAAAGAGGTCTTCTTGTCTGATGGTTGTTTCTGGTCTGTGTGGTTTCCTGGATGCTGTTTCAATCTGTCTGACCTCATGTTCCTCATTGACCTCTGCAGACCCCCCCTCTGTGATGTAGAGCTCTGTGTAGATCTGGTTCAGAAGGGTTGGGTTTCCTGCTTTAGCAATGCCCTCAAACACACACTGGAACTTCTTCTTCAGCGTGGATTTGAGTTTACGTCTGCAGACTGCAGCAGCAGTTCCTGAGTGGACAAACAAGAAATGTGATTAAAAAGTAAGTAAGATGTCAGTCAGCGTCAAAAAAATACATCAAATTTGGTAAAGTGATTCATTTGTGCTATTTTTGGCGCGTTAAGGTTTCCAGATTTATCACGAACATTAATTTTCACAACTTTCATATCAACATAGTTAACTGTTTAGCTCCATTTATTAGTAATATACCCAGAACAAAAATATTTACAGTGCAACGTTTTGATCTCCTTATTGTTACTTCCTTCACTAATGTTTTAGTACCAGTAGTAACCAGTAAGCGTATTCACTGATTAAAGACAACGTTTTATAAAGTGAACCTCCTCCCATCTTTCCTCCATCTCCTCTCCATCGTGTTAAATGTGTTAAATCCTCTTACTGCTCTGCAGACGCTCAGCCAGCTCCTCCTGCTTCATGCTCCTCAGGAAGTGCAGTGAGATGTTCAGAAATGCCTCTCTGCTGCTCCTCTGCTCTTCATCCTCACCATCCAACACCTCCTCATCCTCCCTCTGACTCTCTAAGCATTCTGGGTAATCTGAAGTCAGGACTGTCTGGATCTTCTTCAGCTCGTTCTTCACAAAAGTGACGATGTTCTCCTCCATCAGCTGGAACAGAGTCAAATGTAGCGTGAATCAGACATGGAGACGGCTCTGACCCCTCAGAGTAACGGCTAACTTCACAGTGACACTCTAAATAGGAGATAAATGCCGAATACGTTGTAATGCGAGAAAGGAACTTTAACCATTTGGTATCCAGCACCGAGGTGTGACTTGATGCTTCACTGTTCGTAACAAGTTAATACAATTAAATGATAGAAAATACCTTAAAGGTGGGGTAGGTAATTCACTTCAGAAACACTTTTTGTTATATTCCATGGAATGCTCTTAACATCCAGATAGCAATGAATATATTAAATGCTTTGACAATAAATATATAATAATAATGTCATCTGTGGAAGCCGTAGTACTGTAAAAAGCACGACCAATCATCTGAGCCGGCCCGGCTAAAATAACTGGATGGCCTACCTGCCTGTCAGCCTTCCATCTGTGCACAAACTTATCTTGTGCCCTCATTGGTCATGTGCGCGTTTGTGTGTGTTGGAGGAGGGGCTCTGGAAGGAAGTCTGAAGGAAGGGGCAGATTTTTTTCGGCTGCGTGCTTTCAAATTCTCGCGCACTTGAGCCGGTTTCTCCATTCTTACCTACCCTACCTTTAATATGATTGTAAAATAGGGAGAACAAATTGCAATTCTGATTCCATAGATGTGTCTCCCATCACCTAAAACCCCTGACTATTCTCTCAACTCAGTATTTACATTATTTGATCAAAAGAAAATCAATAATATCTTTAAAAACTATAACTCCCATTACATCAGCTTTGTACAGTGATGCAAAACGACACCATATTTGTAGTTTATTTTTGGTATGCAAAGAGGTGTGGTGATCAGGGTTTTTAAAAGCCTCTCTACGATTTGATCAAATATGAAAGTCAGCCGAATTAGTATTGATACTGCAAGGAGACGTATTGTGTGAAGAGAAATTGAAGATGTTGTTTAATTGCTGATAATGTGTAATATTTAATGCAGCCGAACCGTGTATTACAATGCCGTTATGTGATGACTTCCAAAGAGAAAAGCAACCACACTCGGAATAAAGTATTATTTGATTTATTTTTGCATAAACACCATATCCCAACGTGCATTGCGGCTAAAACATCCAATCACAGAGCTTCAATGATAGCTAAGGATTATGGGTAATTAAATGTTTTCGGCTGTCCAAAACGTTGAAAAAAGGAATGTGTCTCTCAGAATTGAAGGAGAAAAACACAAGAGCATTGTAACCAATTCAAACCAATGAATGTTGTGTAATGGACAAGGACACACTGGTATTTTTTAGTTGATAAGTAATGCAGATATCACTGTGAAATCAATCGACAGTGACGAGATCACTCCTTTCCGGGTGTTTGCAAAGAGAGCTGCGTCCCTAGCAACCACGTTACTATAGAAACGCAGACACCGGAAATACTGTTTTCACGCCGAGAAATGACGATAACTTCACATGGACACTGGCCAATCTAAAACCTCTTTAGTAACATACGTAGTATATATACATTTCCCTGGCGACACCTGTTGTGTCATAGTGAACACAAAGTCGTGACAGAGGCTTGCTCGTCAACATCCGGGTATTTCTCCAATGGTGGGCCATGTTAACAATACCGTGTAACTGTGTGACGTTTTGAGGGGGTGAAACCGTGTTATCCTGACGTTTCCCAGCGTGGACCAGCGTGACATTTTCACGTCTTGCCGTGATACCGGGTTGGGTTAAGCTGTGAAGGGTGTGTGTGTTCGTGTGTTAGCGTACTAATGGTATAAATGTGTCAGCTCTCTCTATTGAACAGCTTTTAGAGTTATAAATAGGTTATTGAAAAACATGCATTTCATTTATTGTTTATTTTTATTTCACTCCTTCTAACCCCAGCTCTCACGGGTTGGTGTGGTATGGATGAAACAGTTCTTTACTCAAGATATTGTTCCTTGTGTTTTTAACTGGAGGGAGCCACACACTCACCATAAATATGGAGTCCAGGTGAGTTTGATGCTGCTGGGCAGACTGACCACCAGGACCCTCTGATCTCTGCTGATGAGCTCTGTGGAGCAAAGAGGAGGATTTTAAAACAAATACAGAAACTAAGAGTTACATGTGCTGTGTTTGAAGATCCTCATTCAAACTGGACATACAGCTTAAAAAAAGATGTCCATGGTCATTTAATTTTACTAAGTAAAATACCATTTCAGAATAATGTAATGTGCAGTGGACTGCTCTCAGATGGTGGATCCTTATAGAAACAATCACTGATAAAAGTGTAATAAAGAATGATTTAACTTGATTGTCTGCACAGACTGTAGTTATTAGGCCTTGGGGTTTGGGCGCCCTATTGTATGAAGATTTGCCGGCGACTGTTTGCAAAAGCTCTCTTCATTCATTCAAACCTTTATTTAACCAGGTGGTCCCATTGAGATCATCGATCTCTTTTTCAAGGGAGACCTGCCCGGCATGGCAGCAAGTAGGTTACAACATGAAACATAAAACAACAGATAACACAAAAGGACATCATATATACAGGGCTACATTTACCTAGAGACATTGACAAGTACTAACAGTATCAAATTGCATTGCACCTATCCGAGCTTTAAAAACATGCAGTGGAACCAATTTGCTCATTTTCAAATATTTTTGAAGACTGTTCCAAGCAAGAGGAGCTGCGCATATAAAAGCTTTCGTACCTAAGTCAGTCCTTGCACTTGGCATATGTAACAAAACCCACATCATGTGATCTCATGATAGCTACTTGCAACTCTGTGTAATCAAAGAGCAGATGTAAGATGGTAGTTTACCCAACATGGCTTTGTAGACGAATATGTACCAATGACTGAGCCTCCATACAGTTAGTGAGGGCAAACCTGCCTTGGCATACAGGGTACAGTGATGAGTAAGTGCTTTACAATTTGTAACAAATCTCAGAGCACTGTGAAGGGGGGCGGCATCTAACTTGATCAGGTAATGGGCAGGTGCATTCATATAGATCAGATCACCATGGTCCAGCACAGGTAAAAAGGTCACAGAGACTAGCCTTTTTCTGGCTTCAAAAGAAAAACAGGACTTGTTTCTGAAAAAGAAACCTAGCTTCAGCCTCACTAAACACACTTCTTCTCCCTGGCCTTTTAGTCAGAGCGGAGCACGACTCCTGACTTTTCCCTGTGTTTTTTATATATCTGTTGTAATTTATTGTCTTTTATTGTGATTGTAGTATTTATTACATGTACAGCACTTTGGCCCGACCAAAAATCGCTTTTAAATGTGCTTTATAAATAAACTTTGATTTGATTTGATTTGAACCTCATAAAATTCATCAGCTGGGTTAAGAGATGACCCCTTTCTTACTTCTTAATATGCATAAAGAAAGGTTGTAAACATTCTCTCCTTCAGATACTGATAGGACTCAATATATGCCATGAGTCAGAGAGTAAACATCTGACTAATAAACAATAATAACTATACATTTTTATATTTCGAGGTGCCTTTCAAGACACCAAAGAACACTTTACACTGCATCAAAGAAACACTCAACATGTAAAAACAGCAACATATAAAATTCAGGCTGAGCAGACAGAAAAAGAGACATGAATGAAAAGCAGACGGGGACAGGAAGTAGCATTGATAAACAAACCGGACTAAAGTGAGTAGGCTGATCCGAACAGGACAGTTTTGAATGTGGTGATTGTGTCAGACTGTCAGAAGTGCAATAAATCTTCAGTGTCTGACATCAGTTTGAAGCTCTGCTGTGTTCTCCTTGTGGTTCAGTTCTTTGCTTCAAGAACTCCTTTACAATGTGAAGGAAATAAAATGCAGCCGAGAATGATGTAGAAATAATAAAGTTTTAAAAGCGAACAACAAAAATAACTTGAATTCATACCCTGGTCCATCACTATGCTCTCCATCTTTAAACCCAATAGGTCGAGGCATAGACCGGTCACTCTTCATGGACACACAGCTGGGTCCAGGAGAGTCTGGTCTCTCATGGTGGATCCTGATAGAAACACAATCACTGATGAATGTTCAGAAGATAAAACTTTGTTGATAATTATGTTGAATTTCAAGCGTTTTAATAGAGAAAAAAAAAAATGACTTTTGCTTTAAATTCTTACTCTGGACTATCATCATGCTCTCCAGCTTTAAACCCAATAGGTCGAGGCATAGCGTTACCACTCTTCATGGAAACACAGCTGGGTCCAGGTCCAGGAGAGTCTGGTCTCTCATGGTGGATCCTGATAGAATCAAAAACATGATGAATGCAAAGGTGCACTGAAACTCTGCTGAACATGAAGCTGACTTTTGAATATGTTAATACTGATAAGATAAATAATAACTTTGGATCAGTGGTTTCCATCTTGCAGGTTGGCAGGTTCAAACGTCCTCTGTAGATTCCTGGTGGATCTGTTGTGGTGTCGTTCCTAAACACAAACACAACAACATGCTCATTACTGCTCCTTCCTCTCTGTCACACACTGGATCTGGGAATGAACAAGAAGGGAGTCTGTGTGAGCTTATACTAAATCAAACACAATGTATTTATCTATGTAGATTTACAATGAAGTGTGTTTATCAGCAATATCAAGAATGAGAGAAGTTAATGGACGAGCGGCATATCTGCTGTGGAGGTAAGGGTTAGGGTTAGGGTTAGGGTTAGGGTTAGGGTTAGGGTTAGGGTTTTGGGGAGCGAGCGTGGTGCACGGGCTCTCGGGTAAGTATTTTTGTTTACAAACCTATTTAAAAACTCCTGTAATAAAACCAATACAAGTTTATAAAAGCCCTGTTTGGTCTGTGTTAATAAAATGAAATAAAGAAAATGCAATTAAAGGGATAGAAGAGAGCAGCTGAAGCACAGAGCTCCTGCCCCCCCGAGGAGGTCTCCCCCGGTGGGGTGTCCGAGGCTGTGTCCAACAACATCTGGTAAAAGACCTGGTAAGTAAGTAAAAACATCTGTCTAAAAGTACAGAGGTTGACGTTGTTAAAAATCGGCATGCAGGTAAAATGACTGTGAAAAAATAATTAATAAATAAAAATAATTGATAAATAAGTATATGAAAGCGCTTAGTAAAGTAAAGTGCTTTTAAAAATAAGTGCTGGTAATAAAAATCACATCAACACAAATGTTAAAATATGTAAAATATAAAACAAATATGTAACATATAAAATACACACGGGTTAGTAGGCACACGGGGAGGGGACATATTACATTATATTGCATTTAGCTGACGCTTTTATCCAAAGCGACTTACAATAAGTGCATTCGACCAGGAAGATACAAACTTGAAGAAAACAGAATCATATAAGTACATCAGGTTTCATAGAGCCAAAATATTTCAAGTGCTACTCAACTGGCTTTAGATAAGCCAGTCCTTTATTAGTATATAAGTGCTTTGTTAGTATGTAAGTGCGTTTTTCTTTTTTTATTGCTCGCAGTGGAGTCGAAAGAAATGAGTTTTCAGACTGCGCCGGAAGATGTGTAAGGCAAGGCAAGGCAAGTTTATTTATATAGCACCTTTCAACACAAGGCAATTCAAAGTGCTTTACAAAAATGGAAGACATTAATTAAGAAAATGGCATTTAAAATCAGTCATTAAAAATAAAAGATAATAAAAGAAACATTAAAAGAAAAAATACATGGATAAAAGTTACAGTGCAGTTTAAGATATGAATAGTTCAATTAAAAGCAGCGGCAAAAAGAAAAGTCTTCTTCGTGTAAGCAGGGTTCGAGTTATGTGGGAGCCAATGGGAGCTGAGCTCCCATAAGGAGGGGTCTGAGCTCCCACGGACGCAGTGAAATCATACATCTGTGGGGGTCGCTAATACATTACCAACACAACCATTAATCACAAATAATGCATGTGCCAATGTAATGAGTATTATTTACGTTAACGAGGTAAATAGGCTAAAAGAAAAACATGTTTTCCAAAATAACTACGCATTCTCTTGAATGACAATATGCCTGCACTGCACCTCCAAGCAAGGTGCGCAATGTGTGTGTGTGTGTTTGAGTGTGTGTGTGTGCGTACGTGTGTGTGCATGCGCGTTAGTTTTAAAGACCCCCATAGAGCTCAGTTTATAACTCGAACCCTATGTTTAGGCTTTCTGCTGTCCTGATGTCAATGGGGAGCTCATTCCACCATTTTGGAGCCAGGTTAGCAAAACGACGGGTTTTTTCTGATGGGAACTTGGTTCCCCCTCGCAGTGCGGGTGCAGCGAGCCGTTTTTTAAAGTAAAGTCAACCAAGTGTCCCTAAAAGTGTTTAAAACCCAGATCGAGGTCTAGAGGGGGGGTGCAGGCGAGACACAGGACACGCCTCGGATGATGTTTAGAAATACTTTATTAAGGGGTTATTTCAGGGTGTTTCCCTGAGGGAGGCTCCATTTAGAATACAATGGAAAGTAATAACTAAAATATAAATAAAATAATATAAACAATGTTTAAATAGGAAACGGGGATTAATAATATATAAAAAAGGATAAAGATATAACCTCCTCATTTAGAACCTAATGAAATAAGAAAACATGCAATACAGTGCAAACATAGAATAAACTGTGACATGTAAAATATAAATAATAATAGATAAAATATAAGAAAAATATATAAAATGGTAGTGATAATAATAATAATAATAATAATAATAAACAATAAAACCCATGCATTTAAAATTCATAAAAGAGTCCAGATGAGGAGGATTTATAAAATAATATATAGGAAATATGTATAAATAATAAATAATACACAGATAAATACTACAATATAAATAAATAATACATTAATAAATAAATAATTAAATATTTAGAGAGTTTCAAACATTTAATGGCGCACAACAAAAATGACATATGCTCTAAATTCTTACTGTAGATCAAATAGCTCTTCATCTCCAAACGTAACAGGGTGAGGCATAGACTGGTCACTCTTCATGGACACACAGCTGGATCCAGGAGAGTCTGGTCTCTCATGGTGGATCCTGATAGAATCAAAAACATGATAAATGCAAAGGTGCACTGAAACTCTGCTGAAAATGATGCTGATTTTTGAATATGTTAATACTGATAAGATAGATAAATCTGCTGTGGCAACACACTCTCACTCCCTAAACGTCCAGGAGCGACGCTTGGTCAGGGTCCATGGCGTCCAGTTGTGACGCGCTGAGGCTCCTTCAGCTTCATAAACGGACGCAAAGAGCTTTCAACTGATTGCAATGTATTCCCATCGGCGGCGGTATTTGACGCTAAGGGAAGCACCGCATCGGTCCATGTCGGTGGAATTTAAAGGCAATGTGAGCGTCCATTCCCATTGGATAACGGAGGATTTTACACCCGGAAGTAAGTATTCTTTTTGTGCTTGCTTTACTCTTTGAAAGTCATCACATGAATGCATTGTAATAAATGGTTTGGCTGCATTAAACATTACACATCTGTCGTAGTTCTTTATTTATCTACAGAGATCGGGCCTCAGAATAGACCGGAAACTATTCTTTTACCGTTCTGTTTTAATTTCACAATAAAGTTAGTAGTAATAATTTGTTTTGATATTATTGTTTTTTATTAACTACTAGACCGCTGGGTCATGTTAAGACCATCTTTTCTGTGTTGCTGTGGGTTTTTTACATCGCTTTTGTGTTACAAATATCAAAACAATAACAAAATATATCCGTCGTAAACTAAACCAGAAACAGCAGTATATTTTATTTTGTTAACACTGTAAACTTGACAGCTTTTTAACCCGCACCTCCTACTGGTTAAAGCACGTTATTACACGTTTAGAGTAATGCAACGCAGGTAGATTGTGTTGCTTTTTAATGACTGTTTTAAAATGCCTTTTTCTTAATGTCTTTCATTTTTGTAAAGCACTTTTGAATGTGTTATATTTGATGAAAACATTTAAATATTAAGAGTATATACAAAATAGGAGGAAAGTAGAAGGTCAATGATAGAAATATAGAATAGAAAATATCAAAAAGATACTGTAAATGGTATCTAGAATAAAACAGTTTAGTGCCGGATGTACAAAGATATTTATAGGAGGATGTGCAAAACAGACAAACTAATTAGGCTTTATTTAAACATTAAAAAATACTTTAGGTTAAGGTCTTCTTTTAAATACATGTAAGCAAAAAGCTTTGGGGGTATCTATATTAAGCCTGACAAAGTACTTAACGTTTAATATATTGCATGGTTTGTTTTGGGACTTGACAATCAACTTTCCTGCAATGTTAACTATGTTGAAACACTTATTTTAACTGATATTATACATGTCTATTATACTCTTATAAGATGTATGTAGATAGAATAAGAAATGTGCAGAATATGACAGTTTAATGGTGGAGGTACACACATATTGATAGATCTCTTGTTGAGGAACCTATGAGCCAAGTTTGTCATCATTGCATAACTACACCGTAGTTGTGTATATGATATGTCAATAAACCTTTGAAAATCTTGAAATCTTGAAAGGGATGTGCAAAATAGGACACGTTCGATTCCTGTTTTGAATAGTGTGCCGTCAATGGGATTCATTCCATTTCAAAGACCGATGCGGTGCTTCCCTGAGACTGTGTTGCAGGTTAGGGTTAGGGTTAGGGTTAGGGTTAGGAAATGATATACTTTTATATATAGATAGATATACAACTTCTTCATAACATTGCACCTTTACCCTCTTTTTTATCCACTGCAAAGGATTGTGGGTCAGAATAGCCAGAAAAGCATGCTGGTTTATAAACTACAAAATGCAACCAGCTGCAGTTGAACATCCTGGTATTTTGGAGTCCTAGACAGGATGCAGGGACCCCAACATGTGCTGCACAGCCCCCAGATTCACCCAGAAATAGTATGTTGAACATGTCTGTGTTAGATTGTCACAATGTGTTGAAGTACACCCACAACGAACTGACTTGGATAGGAGAGGATTTCAGATACAAAGCTAACATGAGACTCCACTGGAGCGTCTCTGTATGCAGTATCATTAAACACATAAAGGCCCTCTACCCACAGTGACTGTGGAGAGACCACAAAGGATGTTTTATAACCTGCCTGGTGTGTGTACGCTTCAGAGATAAAGAAATAAAAACACCTCAGTCCCGTTGATCCGAGCCGTCAGTCCGGTTCTTACATTTCCTCCCAGCACTAAGGATGCTTACTCAGATTACAATCAAACTGCCGCCAAAAACTGTCACCTTTACAAGGAAGTCTTTCTGGAAAAACATTCTCCACAATACTTTAGAATTGATATTTAGCAGCAAGAAACTTTAGTCCTGTTCAGTTAAACAGTGATACATCACGATGAACGATACAGGGGCGCGGCCAGGAGTTTGGGGCCCCATGAAAAGATATCACATTGGTTACTTAAACATTTTTTTCTTAATGTTCTAAAATTGTTTGGGCCCCTGTCAGTCACGGGCCCTTAGAATCGTCCTAACTTTTCACCCCCTTACGGCGCCCCTGGATCAGAACAAGTGATCCTGATGATCAAACCTCTACAGATTCCTCTATTAGGATTCTCTCCTGATGAACTGAGTTTCAGGAAACAAAGCTGCATGGTAAGGCACGGTAACATCTTCATTATATTTATCCCCAAATGTATAATCACAGATTTCCAAAAAGCATTTAAATCATATTCTTACAGTACCTGTTGAATTCCCTTCAGGTCAATTTAGACACCTGCATGTGTGCAAGAAACTCTGCTCATTTCTTCCTCATCAGTCCTGTGTCTGCCTGCATCTGATCTGAGGACGCCGTCACTCCCTCATAACTTCAGAGTATCAAAACACATGAGTCACAAGAAACCTGTCCAACAAGCACAAGAAAACAGTCAACTTGAGATATGGTGTAGTTCTACTAGCTGTCCACTACATGGTGGTAACTGATCATCCAATTGACAGTTGATGTGATCTCATTAGCATCCTAGTGTAGCTGTGATGAAGAGTTTCCACAGACATACAGTATTGACTGATCTCCGTCCTCTCTGTGGACGCCTGAAGACACAGATATGTTCTTTTATTAGGATTCTTTCCAGGTTAAAGTAAAGAAAATTGTAACTATGGATCCTACACCAATAACAACATTAATCAATGTTATTTATAATCGCACTTTTCATTTTAATAAACAAAACTCAAAGTGCTACAGAGTAAAAACATTAACACATTAGGTAGACAGGGCAACAAGAGGATGGTTAAAGTTCTAGCAAATGGCTTTGTTAAAACAAAAATGTTTTTAAGCCTTATATAAGCTTCAAATAAGATAAACCATTTTGAGTGATTCAAACAAAAATGCATTTTTTTTTGTTATTTTGATTGGCCAAGTTGGACATTGCAAGTTTAAGTATTTATTTATGGAAACATTTTTGGATGAAGTTTTAGTGAACCTTTTTGATCAAACGCATTGTTCTACAACGATTTGTGACCTACATCTTCTGATATTCACGCTGAAACATTATCAGTCAAACTGTCAAAAACACAAGACATCAAATGATAATAAACAACAGGACTGATCACCAAGGAATTCCCCTGGAAACCAACATCAGAAAGAACAACAGAGCCGACTGAGCCGCCTGCAGCGTCTTGGCCAAATAGTTGTGTCGCTCACACATTGCAGTGACAACAGCAAGTTATCAAGTACTTTCTGCTCACACCGTCAGATGATATAACTGGCCTTTTTTAACCAACGTCTCTTATTTCTGTTTAGTAGTTAGTTGCTCAGGATGCTCTGATCAAGGGACCCTGTGCTGTCATATCGATCCGGTCAGTTTAACTTAGTTTAAAGACATTTGAACTGTCAGAAAACACCATGGAATACTTTGAGAATATGATATTTTAAAGTAAATAAACAGAGAAGAAGAACACTAGTGTTTAAAGAGAATGGGCTCTGGCTGTATTTAGAGACTGGTTGATGGGAAATACAATTTAAACAGACCTGGACAGTTACTGAAAACCTGGATCAGTGCTGCCGTCATTTGAAGTCACGTTGCTGCAGTTCAGACGCTGATACTAGAACAGAAGACGGACCCCTCCACTAACATATCTCATGCTATCACAAACATCCCATCAGAAAACTCAATGCTCCATCAAACAGTTTCAGATACAAAGTCCAGCTGACATGAGACTCCACTGGAGCGTCTCTGACTGCAGTATCAGTAAAGACATGAAGACCCTAAACACGCAGTGAATGTGAAGAGACCACAAAGAGGTTTTACATCATTCCTGGTGTGTTTACTCTTCAAAGATTAAAATAAAAAAGCACCTCAGTCACGTGGATCCGGGTCTGACACTCCCTCACAGCACTGATGATCTCAGATTACAATCAACCTGCTGCCAAAAACTGGCACCATTACAAGGAAGTCTGTTTAAAATCATTCTTTAACTCCGAGGGAAATTCTCCTCAATACTTTATAGATATATAGAATCAGCATCAAGAAACATCAGTCCTGTCCAGCTAAACAGTGATACAGAACAATGTGATCAAAGTGATCCTGATGATCAAACATTTACAGATTCCTCTGGTAGGATTCTCATCAATGAACTGAGTTTTAGTCAACACAACTCTGTGGTTAGTTTAGGTAACTACTTGGCTGTATTTATCCCCAAATGTATAATCCCACATTTTGAAAATCATATTCTCACCTGTTGAATTCCCTTCAGGTTAATGTAGACGCCTGCATGTGTGGAGGAAACTCTGCTCATGTCATCCTCTGCAGTCCTGTGTCTGCGTGCATCTGATCTGAGGACGCAGACACACCCTCATAACTTCAGAGTGTAACAACACATCAGAGTCACGTGAGAACAGGTCCAACAAGAGCAAGAAACCAGTGAGAGGTGATGTAGTTCTACTAGCTGTCCGCTAGATGGGGCTAACTGACAATCTAATGAAACACAGTCAGCAGTGACATTGAGATGTGATGAAGCAGCCGTGTTGATCATGTGTGTATCTGTCTGATTAGAAACATATAGGATTCTTTTAAACACACCAGCTAGCAAAAACATCAGCAACAATAAATAGCTCTAACACCATTTACGACTCATTTAGGTTAGGACATGTTACTGCTACCTGTTGGGAGAAATAGCTTGTAAAAGAAGAACAGATGGTGAACTTTAAATGCTCACTCAGCATGATAACATGTTCCATTACACTCCACTCTTCTGATCATATTACATATTGATCACAAATATAGAAGTACTATACATGTTATCATTGACATTCAAAATTCACAAGGATTCAATTTACACAGTGTATGATGAAAACATGTGCCATATTGCAGTCACTGGGATATGTGAGCAAGCTAATCTGAAGGAAACAACACAAAAGATATTTACGCATTTGTTTCATCATCAGTCAGAACTGGAGTCAGAGGATGAGGAGTAGACTTCAACATGTCAGCTTCAGTCTTCAGAGGTTGATGGGCTAACATAGGTTTGATACTGATTTGTCAATATCTTTCATAACAAGTCCTCTAACACAGGGAATAATGCAACAGCCACTCAGAGCCAAAAGTCCTATGACAGTGATTAGAGAGGTGAGAATAGCTAAAGTCACCGCTTTCCCAAGCATGCCATCAAACCAGCCTGTAGGTGAAGTTTCTAGCCAGAGTGTTCAGCTAACTCTGAGTGACCTAAGCCCTGCTAACTCTTTAGTGACAGATCCATCTAACAGTGTTGTTGGGGATAAATGTACAGCAAGCATCACGGACAGATCACGAACACCTCCTTCCTCAGCCAGGAGCATGTCTGGTGCCATTCTGTTCTGTGGGAGGGAGCATCGAACTGATCAGCTGATCCTTTAATAGCATCATTAGTGGAATTAACGAAACGTTGCTGATTATAATAAATATAATTTATCATATCAACATTTGTATTAATAGTTACCCAAAAGAAAAGTGATTAGAGCTCCGCCAATATCTGATTTCTAGCTTTAAACTCCTCTGACACCCCCCGAGGAACGCCTATGCATGCATGTAATCTCTGTCGTTGAAAGAGGCCAACGGTGCATCCCTTTTCTCTCGGGAGGGTTTGAAATTCAGATCTTTAATTTGACCTATCATCACAGGCATAATTAACATCACTGGGGTTCATCTACTCAACCAATTACTTGGGAGTATCAAAACAAAACAGAGTGACGTGAAAACCTGTGTAACCGGTGTCAGAAACCCAGTCAGTGTTAGTGGTGATGCAGTTCCAATAGCTGTCCACTAGATGGTTCTAAATGACTTCGAATTGTGATCTCTTATTTCAGACAAGTGGAAAGAAAACATCCTAAATCGACATTTACTTGTTTATTTTATTTATACTTTTCTATCTTTGTGTTTGTAGATTGTTCCTAAAGTCACCAAAAGTTAGAATATCATAAAGCCTCATTTGCATATTCAATAATAACATTAAATAATTGTCTTGTCCTGTCTCTTTGTTTGATTTCAGGTGATCCAGGTCGTCAGCTAGTGTTGTCAGAACAGTAGAATGTGCAGCACTTAGATTGTAATCTTCATTTCCTGTCATCTGTGAAAAATGAAGGAAGTGTCAGAACAGGTCTTAAAAACTGATCAATGTGACTGAGGGACTATTATTTTTCATTACATTACATTACATGTTACTTGTTAGACGCTTTTATCCAAAGCGACTTACATACTCAATACTGTTATACTATTATTTTTCAACACCTAATGTAACGTGCAGGCATTGAGTGAGCAGGGTTCAAATACAGCTATCTGTTACCCAGATGGCATTCCTCAATTAGTCTCAAAACAAAGGAATGTCCTTACATAGAAAACAGAACAAAATTGCTCCAAATGTTCGACTTAAATGACCAAGTCTCTCCTTTTAACTTCAGTCATCATTTAAGGATTTAAAAACACAGATGTTGATTTATCTTTGCCACCATAAATCCCCTAAAACAATTTTTGGAATATGTGGGTGAAATACAAAAATATGGTTGTATTGTAACAGAATATAATGTAATATTTGTTTGGGATTGCACATTTGAGGATGAATATAACTAGGCAGTTACCTAACCTATGCTATATGGTTGCCTAAACATAACACATGTATGGATATTTCACATGAAAAGCTTTTAAAATGAAGATACAACGTTTTACAGGAAGGAGTACATTTGCCATTAAATCAAAATGTGTTTGCAAGCCAAAGCGTGTTTGAAGAAGTGGAGAAAGAACATCACCCTAGCAGCCTGAGCTTCTTGAGATTCCAGGTTTGTGGCTACGCTGGTTTCATGTCACTCCGATGTGTTTGTACCTGCTGATCTGAAAGGTTTTGTCAGTCAGTACCATCTAGTGGAGAGCTAGTAGAACTACATCACCTCCATTACCTCTCACCTTGACTGGTTCTTCTTCCCGTTGGACCTGTTCTCACGTCACTCTGATGTGTTTGTATACTCTGAAGTTATGAGGGAGTGACGGCGTCCTCAGATCAGATGCAGACAGACACAGGACTGAAGAGGAAGAGATGAGCAGAGTTTCCTCCACACACGCAGGCGTCTAAATTAACCTGAAGGGAATTCAGCAGGTGAGAATATCATTTAGATTGTAAATGTGTTAGGTACATTAATATAGATTTGGGGATAGATACAACCAATAAATTACTGGACCTAATTAAACTTAATCTGTAAATGTTTGATCATCAGGATCACTCTGATCACATCGTGCTGTATCACTGTTTAACTGATCAGAATAAATGTGTCTTGGTGCTGATTCTATAAATCTATTCCAAAGTAGTAGAGAATTTGCCTCAGAATGAAAGAAGAATGATTTTAGAAAGACTTCCTTGTAATGGCGACAGTTCTTGGCAGAAGTTTGATTGTAATCTGAGTTCACATCTTCAGTGAAAAAAGCAGGGAGTGTCTGATGCTGTCTAAAAACTCAGATCAACATGACTGACATGTTTTTTTTTTTTAATGTTTGAACATAGAAACATAGCAGACGTGATGTAATACCTGTGTGTAAAGGGTCTTTCTGTCTTTACTGATACTGCAGTCAGAGACGCTCCAGTGGAGTCTCATGTTTGCTGGACTTTGTATTTAAAACTGTTTGATGGAGCATTGACTTTGCTGATGGGATGTTTGTGATAGCATGAGATGTGTATATGTAGGGGTCCGTCGTTCTGTTCTATTATCAGCGTCTGAACTGCAACCGTGACTTAAAATCACGGCAGCACAGATCCAGGTTTTCTGTACCTGTCCAAGTCAGAAATAACAGACCAATCAGAATCCAGTACTTAGTATACAGCAAAGACAGTGTTTTTCCTCTCATGCAGGCACATCATGTAAAATATACCTGTTTGTTTCTGAAGTCACAGTCGGCTGAGTCAAAAGTAGATTTCTGATGTTGGTTTCCTTTGAAATTGAGTCCCATCGACATTAGTCCCAATCTGTATTGCTATTTGATGCGTTGCTCTTTGAGAATTTAACTGATCATTGTTATCAACAAAATTTACATTTATTAACAATGTGCACCTTGGCCAAAACATAAATAAACCTCTCATTCTGTATTTAGTACCTTAAAAAAGTTTGGGATGTTTGAAGTGAACGTACCTGCAGGAGTCTTGCTGTTCTTAGTTTGTATCTTTATAGCTTGTTTGATTTATTGTACATTTTTTAGTCACTTTAGATAAAAGCGTCGGCTAAATGTAATATAATGTGTCCGATCAGGCACACGTGCACGTGATCCACGCTGCTTCATCATGTGTTAGTGCTGAGCTTTATTTCATTAGAGGGTCCGTTAGCACCACCTAGTGGACAGCTGGTAGAACTACATCACCTCTCACACTGACTGGGTTTCTGACTGATGAGGAAGAGTTTCCTCCTCATATGAAGCTGTCTCAAGTGACCTGAAGGGAATTCAGCAGGTGATAATATGATAGAGATGCTTTTTTATTTGAAATTATAATTCCAACCAAGAAGTAACCTAACCTGACAAAGTATTTTTGTTTCTTAAAACTCAGTTCATCAGGTGAGAATCCTACCAGAGGAACCTGTAGGTGTTTTGATCATCAGGATCACTTTAATTAAATTGTTCTGTATCACCGTTTAAATGGACAGGACTAACGTTTCCTGATGCTGATTCTATAAATCTATCCTAAAGTATTGAGGAGAATGTCCCTCGGAGTGAAACAAGAATGATTTTAGAAAGACTTCCTTGTAATGGTGCCAGCAGCTTTTGGCAGCAGTTTGTTGTAATCTGAGATATCATCAGCAGTGAACAATGCAGGCAATGACTGATCCGGTCCAACAGCTCCGATCAACGTGACTGACATGTTTTTAAAGAAAAAGTTCAACATAGAAGAGTAAACATAGCAGATGTGATATAACACCTTTGTGGTCTCCTCACATTCATTGTGTTTAGGGTCTTTGTCTCTTTACTGATACTGCAGTCAGAGACGCTCCAGTGGAGTCTCATGTCAGCTGGATTTTGTATTTGAAACTGTTTGATGGAGCATTGAGTTTTCTGATGGGATGTTTGTGATAACATGAGATATGTTAGTGGAGGGGTCCGTTGTTCTGTTCTATTATCAGCGTCTGAACTGCAACCGTGACTTAAAATGACGGCAGCACAGATCCAGGTTTTCTGTACCTGTCCAAGTCAGAAAGAACAGACCAATCAGAATCCAGTACGTAACTTAGCAATGCAGCAAATACAGTGTTGTTCCTCTCATGCAGGCACATCATGTAAAATATACCTGCTTGTTTCTGAAGTCACAGTCGGCTGAGTCAAAAGTAGATTTTTGATGTTAGTTTCCTATGAAATTGAGTCCCATCGACATTAGTCCCAATCTGTATTGCCATTTGATGCGTTGCTCTTTGAGAATTTAACTGATCATTTTGATCAACAATATTTACATTTATTAACAATGTGCACCTCGGCCTAAATAAACTTCTCATTCTGTATTTAGTACTTTAAATAAGTTTGGGATGTTTGAAGTTAACGTACCTGCAGGAGTCTTGCTGTTCTTAGTTTGTATCTTTATAGCTTGTTTAATTTATTGTACATTTTTTAGTCACTTTAGATAAAAGCGTCGGCTAAATGTAATATAATGTGTCCGATCAGGCACACGTGCACGTGATCCACGCTGCTTCATCATGTGTTAGGGCTGAGCTTTATTTCATTAGAGGGTCCGTTAGCACCACCTAGTGGACAGCTGGTAGAACTACATCACCTCTCACTGACTGGGTTTCTGACTGACGAGGAAGAGTTTCCTCCTCATATGAAGCCGTCTCAATTGACCTGAAGGGAATTCAGCAGGTGATAATAAGATAGAGATGCTTTTTTATTTGAGATTATAATTCCAACCAAGAAGTAACCTAACCTGACAAAGTATTTTTGTTTCTTAAAACTCAGTTCATCAGGTGAGAATCCTACCAGAGGAACCTGTAGGTGTTTTGATCATCAGGATCACTTTGATTAAATTGTTCTGTATCACCGTTTAAATGGACAGGACTAATGTTTCCTGATGCTGATTCTATAAATCTATCCTAAAGTATTGTGGAGAATGTCCCTCGGAGTGAAAGAAGAATGATTTTAGAAAGACTTCCTTGTAATAGTGCCAGCAGCTTTTGCCAGCGGTTTGATTGTAATCTGAGATATCATCAGCAGTGAGACATGCAGGCAGTGACTGATCCGGTCCAACAGCTCCGATCAATGTGACTGACGTGTTTTTTTAAAAAAAAGTTCAGCATTGAAGAGTATAAATAGCAGATGTGATATAACACCTTTTTGGTCTCCTCACATTCACTGTGTGTTTAGGGTCTTCATGTCTTTACTGATACTGCAGTCAGAGACGCTCCAGTGGAGTCTCATGTCAGCTGGACTTTGTATCTGAAACTGTTTGATGGAGCGTTGACTTTTCTGATGGGATGTTTGTGATAGCATGAGATATGTTAGTGGAGGGGTCCGTCTTCTGTTCTAGTATCAGCGTCTGAACTTCAGCAACGTAACTTAAAATGACAGCAGCACTGATCCAGGTTTTCAGTAACTGTCCAAGTCTATTTGAATTGTATTTCCCATCAACCAGTCTCTAAATACAGCCAGAGCCCATTCCCTTTAAACACTAGTGTTCTTCTTCTCTGTTTATTTACATATCTGTAAAATATCATATTCTCAAAGTATTCCATGGTGTTTTCTGACAGTTAAAATGTCTTTAAACTAAGTTAAACTGACCGGATCGATATGACAGCACAGGGTTCCTTGATCAGAGCATCCTGAGCAACTAACTACTATACAGAAATAACAGACCCACCAATCAGTATCCAGGATTTAACGTGGCCATTCAAAAAGTCACAAATCGTTGTAGAACAATGCGTTTTATCAAAAATGTTCACTAAAACTTCATCCAAAAAAAATGTTTACATGAATAAATACTTAACTCGCAATGTCCAACTTGGCCAATCAAATAACAACAACAAAAAAATGCATTTTTATTTGTATCACTCAATATGGTTTATCTTATTTGAAGCTTAAAGGTAGGGTAGGTAAGTTTGAGAAACCAGCTCGAGTGCTCTAGAATTTGAAAATACACAGCCGGAAAAAATCTGCCACTTCCTCACAGAGCCCCTCCTCCAACACACACGAACGCGCACATGACCAATGAGGGCACGAGATAAGTTTGTGCACAGATGGAAGGCTGACAGGCAGGTAGGCCATCCAGTTATTTTAGCCGGGCTATGATTGGTCGTGCTTTTTACAGTATTACGGCTTCCATTTTTTTATGGATTTTTTGTCAAAGCACTTCAGATATTCATTGCTATCGGGATGTTAAGAGCATTCCATGGAATATAACAAAAAGTATATCTCGAGCCGGTTTCTCAAACTTACCTACTGTACCCCACCTTTAAGTACTTGTAAGGCCAAAAACCCTAACCCTAATGTTTTTCTAACAAAGCCTTTTGCTTGAACTTCAACCATCCTCTTGTTGCCCTGTCTACTTAATGTGTAAATGTTTTTATTCAGATTTTTACTCTGCAGCACTTTGAGTTTTGTTTATTAAAATGAAAAGTGCGATTATAAATAACATTGATTTATTGTATTATTGGTGTAGGATCCATAGTTACAATTTTCTTGACTTTAACCTGGAAGAAATCCTAATAAAAGAACATATCTGTGTCTCCAGGCGTCCGCAGAGAGGACGGAGATCAGTCAATACTGTACGTCTGTGGAAACTCTTCATCACAGCTACACTAGGATGCTAATGAGATCACGTCAACTGTCAGAGTTAACATTTGTAAATTAGTGCTGAGCTTTATTTCATTGGATGATCAGTTACCACCATCTAGTGGACAGCTAGTAGAACTACACCATATCTCAAGTTGACTGGTTTCTTGTGCTTGTTGGACAGGTTGCTTGTGACTCATGTGTTTTGATGCTCTGAAGTTATGAGGGAGTGACGGCGTCCTCAGATCAGATGCAGGCAGACACAGGACTGATGAGGATGAGATGAGCAGTGATACATGAAGCATGAAGGTGTTTCAATTGACCTGAAGGACATTCAGAAGGTAAGAATATGATTTAAATGCTTTTTGGAAATTGGATAATTGGATAATTCCATCAAAGAAGTAACCTAACCTGAAAACATGTTTGTGTTTCCTAAAACTCATCAGGTGAGAATCCTACCAGAGGAACCTGTAAATGTTTGATCATCAGTATCACTTGTTCTGTATCACCGTTTAAATGTTTCTCGCTGCTAAATATCTATTCTAAAGTTTTGTGGAGAATGTTTTTCCAGAAAGACTTCCTTGTAAAGGTGACAATTTTTGGCAGCAGTTTGATTGTAATCTGAGTAAGTATCCTTAGTGCTGGGAGGAAATGTAAGAACCGGACTGACGGCTCGGATCAACGTGACTGAGATGTTTTTATTTCTTTATCTCTGAAGCGTACACATACCAGGCAGGTTATAAAACATCCTTTGTGGTCTCTTCACAGTCACTGTGGGTAGAGGGTCTTCATGTCTTTAATTATACTGCATACAGAGATGCTCCTGAAATCCTCTCCTATCCAAGTCAGCTCGTTGTGGGTGTACTTGAACACATTGAGACAACCTAACACCTATATGTTCAACATACAGTTGTTCTGGGTGAATACGGGGGCTGCGCAGCACGTGTTGGGGTCCCCGCATCCTGTCCAGGACTCCAGAATACCAGGATGTTCAACTGCAGCTGGTTGCATTTTGTAGTTTGTAAACCAGCATGCGTTTCTGGCTATTCTGACCCACAATCCTTTGCGGTGGATAAACAAGTGGGTAGTATGTCCCAATTGAATGCCTATTGCATGCAAGAGAACAAACTTTGTAACTGCAGTGGCAGAACTTATGAAGAGGAAAAATAAAAAGTATATCATCTCTTAACCCTACCCCTAACCCTAACCCTAACCCCTAACCCTAACCCTAACCCTAACCCTAACCTCCACAGCAGATATGCCGCTCGTCCATTAACTTCTCTCATTCTTGATATTGCTGATAAACACACTTCATTGTAAATCTCCATAGATAAATACATTGTGTTTGATTTAGTATAAGCTCACACAGACTCCCTTCTTGTTCATTCCCAGATCCAGTGTGTGACAGAGAGGAAGGAGCAGTAATGAGCATGTTGTTGTGTTTGTGTTTAGGTACGACACCACAACAGATCCACCAGGAATCTACAGAGGACGTTTGAACCTGCCAACCTGCAAGATGGAAACCACTGATCCAAAGTTATTATTTATCTTATCAGTATTAATATATTCAAAAGTCAGCTTCATGTTCAGCAGAGTTTCAGTGCACCTTTGCATTCATCATGTTTTTGATTCTATCAGGATCCACCATGAGAGACCAGACTCTCCTGGACCTGGACCCAGCTGTTTGTCCATGAAGAGTGATCGGTCTATGCCTCAACCTATTACGTTTAAAGATAGAGAGCATAGTGATGGACCAAGGTTTGAATTCAAGTTATTTTTGTTGTTCGCTTTTAAAACTTTATTATTTCTCCATCATTCTCAGCTGCATTTTATTTGCTGCACATTGTAAAGGAGTTCTTGAAGCAAAGAACTGAACCACAAGCAGAACACAGCAGAGCTTCAAACTGATGTCAGACACTGAAGATTTATTGCAATGCTTTTAATTCATGTCATATCATTTTTCTTTAGCTAAATAATGAAAACGGGTCCCACAGACCCGAACACCATACAAGGGTTAATGATACTGCATATAGAGACGCTCCAGTGGAGTCTCATGTCAGCTGGACTTTGTATCTGAAATCCTCTCCTATCCAAGTCAGTTCATTGTGGGTGCACTTTAACACATTGTGACAACCTAACACCTATATGTTCAACATAGAGTTTTTCTGGGTGATTACGGGGGCTGTGCAGCACGTGTTGGGGTCCCTGCATCCTGTCCAGGACTCCAGAATACCAGGATGTTCAACTGCAGCTGGTTGCATTGTGTAGTTTGTAAACCAGCATGCTTTTCTGGCTATTCTGACCCACAATCCTTTGCTGTGGATCAACAAGTGGGTAGTATGTCCCAATTGAATGCCTATTGCATGCAAGAGAACACTTTGTAACTGCAGTGGCAGAACTTATGAAAAAATAAAATAAAAAGTATATCATTTCCTAACCCTAATTTATATTGTAGTATTTATCTTTGTATTATTTATTATTTATACATATTTCCTATCTATTATTTTATAAATCCTCCTCATCTGGACTCTTTTATGAATTTTAAATGCATGGGTTTTATTGTTTATTATTATCACTACCTTTTTATATATTTTTCTTATATTTTATCTAATATTATTTATATTTAAATGTCACAGTTTATTCTATGTTTGCACTGTATTGCATGTTTTCTTATTTCATTAGGATCTAAATGAGGAGGTTATATCTTTATCCTTTTTTATATATTATTAATCCCCGTTTCCTATTTAAACATTGTTTATATTATTTTATTTATATTTTAGTTATTACTTTCCATTGTATTGTAAATGGATGCTGGAGCCTCCCTCAGGGAAACACCCTGAAATAACCCCTTAATAAAGTATTTCTAAACAAACTTTTACCAGATGTTGTGGGACACAGCCTCGGACACCCCACCAGGGGAGACCCCCTCAGGGGGGTAGGAGTACAGGTTCTAACCCCGCCACACACGCTCTGTGCTGCAGCCGCTGCTCTCTTTCATCCCTTTTATTGCATTTTCTTTATTTCATTAAAACATTTTTAACACAGATCAAACAGGGCTTTTATAAACTTGTGTTGGTTTTATTACATACATTTTTTTATAGGTTTTTTAAACAAAAAATATTTACCCGAGAGCCCGTGCACCACGCTGCGCTGCCCAAAACCCTAACCCTAACCCTAACCCTAACCCTAACCCTAACCCTAACCCTTACCTTCACAGCAGATATGCCGCTCGTCCATTGACTTCTCTCATTCTTGATATTGCTGATGAACACTCTTCATTGTAAATCTCCAGAGATAAATACATTGTGTTTGATTTAGTATAAGCTCACACAGACTCCCTTCTTGTTCATTCCCAGATCCAGTGTGTGACAGAGAGGAAGGAGCAGTAATGAGCATGTTGTTGTGTTTGTGTTTAGGTTCGACACCACAACAGATCCACCAGGAATCTACAGAGGACGTTTGAACCTGCCAACCTGCAAGATGGAAACCACTGATCCAAAGTTATTATTTATCTTATCAGTATTAACATATTCAAAAGTCAGCTTCATGTTCAGCAGAGTTTCAGTGCACCTTTGCATTCATCATGTTTTTGATTCTATCAGGATCCACCATGAGGGACCAGACTCTCCTGGACCTGGACCCAGCAGTGATTCCATGGAGAGTGAGTCGTCTATTACGTCTGAAGATGAAGAGCAATTTGATCTACAGTAAGAATTTAGAGCATAAGTCATTTTTGTTGAGCGCCATTAAATGTTTTAAACTCTACATAATTCTCAGACGCATTTCAGTCTCTTTCTCTGTCTGCCCAGCCTGCATTTTATATTTTGTTGTTTTACCTTATTGAGTGTTTCTTTGATGCAGTGTAAAGTGTTCTTTGGTGTCTTGAAAGGCACCTCCAAATATAAAAATGTATTGTTATTATTATTTATTAGTCAGATGTTTACTCTCTGACTCATGGCATATATTGAGTCCTATCAGTGTCTGAAGGAGAGAATGTTTACAACCTTTCTTTATGCATATTAAGAAGTAAGAAAGGGGTCATCTCTTAACCCAGCTGATGAAGACAGCCTCAGGAAACAGCCGCCAGCAAATCTTCATACAATAGGGCGCCCAAACCCCAAGGCCTAATAACTGCTGTCTGTACAGACAATTACATTACATGTCACTTGTTAGACGCTTTGAGTGTGTAAGTTGCTTTTATCCAAAGCGACTTACATACTCAACACTGTGGACAATCCCCACAGGAGCAATTTGGGGTGAAGTGTCTCAGGGACACAACGACATGCTGACTGCAGTGGGGTTTGAACCTGTGACCCCCTGATCCAAACACCAAGTCTCTATCCACTGCACCACACGCCTCCACAATCAAGTGTAATCATTCTCTATTACACTTTTATCAGTGATTGTGTTTCTATAAGGATCCACCATCTGAGAGCAGTCCACTGCACATTACATTATTCTGAATATTTTACTTAGAAAAATTAAATGACCATGGAAATAGTTTTTTAAGCTGTATGTCCGGTTTGAAGGAGGATCTTCTAACACAGTTCATGTAACTCTTAGTTTCTGTCTTTGTTTTAAAATCCTCCTCTTTGCTCCACAGAGTTCATCAGCAGAGATCAGAGGGTCCTGGTGGTCCGTCTGCCCAGCAGCATCAAACTCACCTGGACTCCATACTTATGGTGAGTGTGTGGCTCCCTCCAGTTAAAGACTGGATATTATTAAAAATAAACAATGAATGAAATCCATGTTTTTCAATAACCTATTTATAACTCTAAAAGCTGTTCAATAGAGAGAGCTGACACATTTATACCATTAGTACGCTAACACACGAACACACACACTATGACACAACTTTTTGTGGAGAATAGGAAGATTTGTTCAGGGCTCACCGGGGAAATGTATATATACTACGTACTGTATGTTACTAAAGAGGTTTTAGATTGGCAAGTGTCCATGTGAAGTTATCGCCATCTCTCGGTGTGAAAACAGTACTTCCGGTGTCGGCGTTTCTATAGTAACGTGGTTGCTAGGGACGCAGCTCTCGCTGCATACACCCGGAAATGAGTGATCTCGTCACTGTAGATTGATTTCACAGTGATATCTGCTGTACTCATCAACTAAAAAACATCAGTGTGTCCTTGTTCATTACACAACATTCATTGGTTTGAATTGGTTACAATGCTCTTGTGTTTTTCTCCTTCGATTCTGAGAGACACATTTATTTTTTCAGCGTTTTGGACAGCCGGAAACATCTAATTACCCATAATCCTCAGCTATCATTGAAGCTCGGTGATTGGATGTTTTAGCCGCAATGCACATTGGGATATGGTGTTTATGCAATATGAAACTGGACACTGCCACCGAAACTGAATACGTGACGTGGATCATAAATATATCAGCAATTAAACAACATCTTCAATTTCTCTTCACACAATACGTCTCCTTGCAGTATCAATACTAATTCGGCTGACTTTCATATTTGATCAAATCGTAGATAGGCTTTTAAAAAGCCTTATCAGCAAACCTCTTTGCATACCAAAAAGAAACTACAAATATGGTGTAGTTTTGTATCACTGTACGAAGCTGATCTAATGGGAGTTATAGTTTTTAAAGAATGTAAATACTGAGTTGAGAGAATGGTCAGGGGTCTTAGGTGATGGGAGACACATCTATGGAATCAAAATTGCAATATCTAAACGTTAAAAGACCAAAAATAATAACTTTTCGCCCTATTTTACAATCATATTAAGGCATTTTCTATCATTTAATTGTATTAACTTGTTACGAACAGTGAAGCATCAAGTCACAGCTTGGAGCTGGATACCAAATGGTCAAAGTTCCTTTCTCGCATTACAACGTATTCGGCATTTATCTCCTATTTAGAGTGTCACTGTGAAGTTAGCCGTTACTCTGAGGGGTCAGAGCCGTCTCCATGTCTGATTCACGCTACATTTTACTCTGTTCCAGCTGATGGAGGAGAACATCGTCACTTTTGTGAAGAACGAGCTGAAGAAGATCCAGACAGTCCTGACTTCAGATTACCCAGAATGCTTAGAGAGTCAGAGGGAGGATGAGGAGGTGTTGGACGGTGAGGATGAAGAGCAGAGGAGCAGCAGAGAGGCCTTTCTGAGCATCTCACTGCACTTCCTGAGGAGCATGAAGCAGGAGGAGCTGGCTGAGCGTCTGCAGAGCAGTAAGAGGATTTAACACATTTAACATGATGGAGAGGAGATGGAGGAAAGATGGGAGGAGGTTCACTTTATAAAACATAGTCTTTAATCAGTGAATACGCTTATTGGTTACTACTGGTACTAAAACATTAGTGAAGGAAGTAACAATAAAGAGATCAAAACGTTGCGCTGTAAATATTTTTGTTACGGGTACATTACTAATAAACGGAGCAGAACAGTTAACTATGTTGATATAAAACTTGTGAACGTTAACTTTCACCATTAACCTGTTAAGCCCGAGAGCCCCCGGTACCGACGGCCTCGCAGTATTTTTTCTGAGCACCGATGTCTCAGGAATTTTAAGAATTAAAAAAATGTATGAAACTATTAATGTTGCATACTCAAATAACCGGAAGAAACTCAGCTATATAAACCATTTATTTCCGAAATAAAACACAAGTCTCACAAAAATCCCAAATGAGCCTAAATGAGCCCTGAGAGAAAAAATGCTAACACACTTAGCACAACACTCACACGGTAAAATAGCCTTTTTACTTATAATTTCTGCACAAACAAGACATCGATTCGCATCGTGAGAAGACACAGAATCGTTTGGTACATACATTATCACTCTATGATAAGAACTCGAGATAATAACAAGAACAGACATCAAAACATGTGGCGCTAGGTAGCTAAAACCGGCAACATGGCCTACCTTGGTCGTTGTCTGGTCAAAACTGGTCTTCAATGGCATTAAAACGATAAAAACGCTGCTGAAGTTAATCCATAGGTTAATCCAATGTGTATGTGTCACTTTGAAATTATTTCTGATAATCCATAAACAATAAACTGTGGTGCCGAGAGATAGGAGTCGGAGGCGGTGCATCGAAGATGCAAATGGGAACTTTAATGAGCAGCAGAAACGGACATGTTGTCGGGTCGCAGCCCGGGAAGAGAAGAAAGAAGCCAGGAGGGCACACAATAAATACAATCGGCAACACATATGTCCGTGCGGAAACAATACCCCCCCACCTGTATTTCCATGAGTGAATTATGTACATGAGTAAATTAGTGATCACTACACAAGCCCCCCCAGAATTCAACCATGGACACAATCCTCGCGTCCGGGAGGAAGCACCACAGGGGCCGAGGAGGGCGGGGCCGCAGGCGAGGGCCGGGGCATGGAACGGGTCATCGGAAGGGGGCCACAGGAGAGGGTAGGGGCCCTAACGAGGGCATCCCCACGGGGGGTGGGGGGCGGGCCGGAACGGGCTGTCGTCAGGGGGCCGCAGAAAGCAGGGTCGCTGTGTGGCAACGTGGGGACGGGCGTGAATATCCCGGTGGTCCCCAGCAGGGAGGAGCGCTGCCCGGCCGCAGGCAAAGGCACAGCGGCGGCGGGCATGAAGTCCCCGGAAAGATGGAGCAGTATCCCCGGGAGGAAGGAACCGTGGACAGGGGAGAGGCCAGACGGGGCGACGTCCGAAGCCGCCGTCGAGGCAAACCGTGAGCCGCGGTTAGAGGAGAGGCCAGGCAGGGTCCGCGATGAAGGCGCGGGCGACGCCCGAAGCTGCTGCCGAGGGGAAGGAAGAGGCCAGACAGGGTTCCGAAGCGCGCCACCCACGGGCCGATGAAGGCATGGGCGACGTCCAAAACTGTTGAGGCGAGACGGGATCCAGAAGCGCGCCACCCAGGCGCCTAAGAAAGCGTGGGCGACGTCCGAAGCTGCCGTCGAGGTGGTGAAAAAGCGAGAGGGTCCAAACGAGGACGACCAGACATGGACGAACCTCCTCTCAGGCACCAGAAAAAAAACTCAAAAATGGTCGTCCTGTCCACGATTAAAAACAGGTGGGCAAAATTGTGAGAGGATCCACACGAGGCCAACCAGACTTGATCAAACCTCCTCTCCGGCACCACAAAAAAAAAAAGGGGTAACAGTTGGATGCCGACATGGAAGCAGTCAGCCGGTAGCTGCTGGCCGGTAACTGTTAGTCGTCAGCTGTCCGTTAGCTGTTAGCTGTCCGTTAGCCGTGTTAGCGAGCGCAGCAGGACATGCAGCCGCATGTCCCGAATAAACCAGGCATGGTCGTGTATCGTCTCCATGGAAGGCTTGCTGTCCCCCAGTGCCGAAACGCTGTGGAAATGGCGAGTGTCGACCGCGGCCATTCCCGAGGGCGCACTGAGCCTCAGTCCGTGTACACGATGCAGCCACGGACGTCCCCAAAAATCTCCGGCATTTCGAGAAAAACAGTGTTTGTTTTTGCCGTGTTCGGTTCAGTCTCGGATCCTTCGCGAGACTTATGTCGGGGTCACCAATGTAGTGCCGAGAGATAGGAGTCGGAGGCGGTGCATCGAAGGTGCAAATGGGAACTTTAATGAGCAGCAGAAATGGACATGTTGTCGGGTCGCAGCCCGGGAAGAGAAGAAAGAAGCCAGGAGGGCACACAATAAATACAATCGGCAACACATATGTCCGTGCGGAAACAATACCCCCCCCACCTGTAGTTCCATGAGTGAATTATGTACATGAGTAAATTAGTGATCACTACAAAACCCTGCTTTTCCGTTTCCAGATGTCAGAGCGAGAGATAGCTTCACTCTCATGCAAAACTACATGCGCAAAGCCCCCACCTTTTTGTGTTAACGTTGGTGTCTATGTGAAAACTCCCCTTCGATTCTATTGGCTCTAACGGTCAGAAAGAGATGTTAATCACCAAAATGGGTTCCAGAGAAACGGTAACAAAGGCCATATCCACCCAAATCACCTCAGAGGTGGAGTGTGGTCAAATGTCACTTGTTTTGCATCAATCTTGATACAGGGTACTTATCATATGTTGTACTTTGTACTAAAGCTTTTAGTCTACTAACCCATCATCCAAGGGTAGTTTTCACTATAAGTAAAAAAGAATTTTTGGACGGACACAATAATTTAAATTTCTTTACTATGTTCAATCTGCATTTACTTTAAAATAAAAAACATCTATATTGATTCTGACTTTTCTACATCCAACTCACAGGTTTATCATTACTTTGAGAACAAAGATTATTAATTTAACCCTTTTAGAAGGGAAGATATGGTCATTTGTTCTGGGAATGTCCTTTTCGAGCCTGAGACCTGAAAAACAGGCTCAGGGCTTAACAGGTTAATCGGGAAACCTTAACACGCTAAAAATAGCGCAAATGAATCACTTTACCAAATTTGATGTATTTTGTTGACGCTGACTGACATCTTACTTTTTCAACCTGGTCTCACCAGAATGCGTGACTCCACCACGACTCCTTAACACCGCAGTGCGTGGTGGAGTCACGAACTTTGCTACATTTACGTGTCTGCACCACGCAAACAACCCCAATGTAAAGTGAATGAGGCTCCTTTGTCGTGGTGCACACACGCATTTCTACAACGTCCAGCAGTGAGCTTTTATTCTATAAAACGTTTTTAAAATCTAC
This sequence comes from Trematomus bernacchii, assembly GCF_902827165.1. Lineage (NCBI taxonomy): Eukaryota > Metazoa > Chordata > Actinopteri > Perciformes > Nototheniidae > Trematomus > Trematomus bernacchii. Next base: position 79,750 of record NW_022987699.1, read on the forward strand.
TTTATAGCTTGTAGTAACTCACAGGAGGCTTCTTTTATTTTATTTGTATTCATAATCATTTTTATTTTTCGTCAGAATGTATTATGGTGCATTATTTACCAATGTTTGTTCTCAAAAAACAATGTATTGTAAGTAATACAACTGTGATTTTTATTAAATTAGTTCGTTTTTAAGGAAGGCGAGAGCTTCAGCTGTGTCAAAGAGATTGTTCCCTTTAGTTAACGTTATTTAAAAGATAATTATATTCCTATTTGATCATGTCCCCTTTATTGTATTACGGACCCAAAGAGCTGAGCGTCCATTCCCATTGGATAACAGAGCATTTTACACCCGGAAGTAAGTATTCTCCTTAATGTCGATTGATTTTGGGCATGTCATTTTCGAGCCTGAAACATGAAAAACAGGCTTGGTGCTTAACAGGTTAAATAACGTTAACTAAAGGGAACAATCTATTTGACACAGCTGAAGCTCTGGCCTTCCTTAAAAATTAACTCATTTAATAAAAATCACAGTTGTATTACACACAATGCACTGTTTTTTGAGAACAAACATTGGTGAATAATGCACCATAATACATTCTGACGAAAAATAAAAATGATTATGAATACAAATAAAATAAAAGAAGCCTCCCGTGAGTTACTACAAGCTATAAAGTAGATTTTAAAAACGTTTTATAGAATAAAAGCTCACTGCTGGACGTTGTAGAAATGCGTGTGTGCACCACGACAAAGGAGCCTCATTCACTTTACATTGGGGTTGTTTGCGTGGTGCAGACACGTAAATGTAACAAAGTTCGTGACTCCACCACGCAATGCGGTGTTAAGGAGTCGTGGTGGAGTCACGCATTCTGGTGAGATCAGGTTGTACTTTTTAATTACATTTCTTGTTTGTCCACTCAGGAACTGCTCCTGCAGTCTGCAGACGTAAACTCAAATCCACGCTGAAGGAGAGGTTCCAGTGTGTGTTTGAGGGCATTGCTAAAGCAGGAAACCCAACCCTTCTGAACCAGATCTACACAGAGCTCTACATCACAGAGGGGGGGGTCTGCAGAGGTCAATGAGGAACATGAGGTCAGACAGATTGAAATAGCATCCAGGAAACCACACAGACCAGAAACAACCATCAGACAAGAAGACCTCTTTAAAGCCTCACCTGGAAGAGATGCACCAATCAGAGCAGTGATGACAAAGGGCGTGGCTGGCATTGGGAAAACAGTCTTAACACAGAAGTTCACTCTGGACTGGGCTGAAGGCAAAGCCAACCAGGACATCCAGTTCACATTTCCATTCACCTTCAGAGAGCTGAATGTGGTGAGAGAGAACAAGTACAGCTTGGTGGAACTTGTTCATCACTTCTTCTCTGAAACCAGAGACGCAGGAATCTGCAGGTTTGATCAGTTCCCGGTTGTGTTCATCTTGGACGGTCTGGATGAGTGTCGACTTCCTCTGGACTTCCACAACAATGAGATCCTGACTGACGTCACAGAGTCCACCTCAGTGGATGTGCTGCTGACAAACCTCATTAGGGGGAAGCTGCTTCCCTCTGCTCGCCTCTGGATAACCACACGACCTGCAGCAGCCAATCAGATCCCTCCTGAGTGTGTGGACATGGTGACAGAGGTCCGAGGGTTCACTGACCCACAGAAGGAGGAGTACTTCAGGAAGAGATTCAGAGATCAGGAGCAGGCCGGCACCATCATCTCCCACATCAAGACCTCACGAAGCCTCCACATCATGTGCCACATCCCAGTCTTCTGCTGGATCTCTGCTTCAGTTCTGGAGGGGGTGTTGAAAACCAGAGAGGGAGGAGAGCTGCCCAAGACCCTGACTGAGATGTACATCCACTTCCTGGTGGTTCAGTCCAAAGTGAAGAACATCAAGTATGATGGAGGAGCTGAGACAGATCCACACTGGAGTCCAGAGAGCAAGAAGATGATGGAGTCTCTGGGAAAACTAGCTTTTGAGCAGCTGCTGAAAGGCAACCTGATCTTCTATGAGTCCGACCTGACAGAGTGTGGCCTCGATATCACAGCAGCCTCAGTGTACTCAGGAGTGTTCACACAGGTCTTTAGAGAGGAGAGAGGACTGTACCAGGACAAGGTGTTCTGCTTCGTCCATCTGAGCGTTCAGGAGTTTCTGGCTGCTCTTCATGTCCATCTGACCTTCATCAACTCTGGAGTCAACCTGCTGAAAGAAGAACTAACAACCTCCTGGTGGCCTAAATTCAAACCTACACTAACAAATCTCTACCAGAGTGCTGTGGACAAGGCCTTACAGAGTCCCAACGGACACCTGGACTTGTTCCTCCGCTTCTTGCTGGGTCTTTCTCTGCAGACCAATCAGACTCTCCTACGAGGCCTGCTGACACAGACAGGAAGTGGCTCAGAGATCAAAAAGGAAACAGTCCAGTACATCAAGAAGAAGATGGATGAGGATCTGTCTCCAGAGAGAAGCATCAACCTGTTCCACTGTCTGAATGAACTCAATGATCGTTCTCTAGTGGAGCAGATCCAACAGTCCCTGAGATCAGGAAGTCTCTCCACAGATAATCTGTCTCCTGCTCAGTGGTCAGCTCTGGTCTTCATCTTACTGTCATCAGGAGAAGATCTTGACGTGTTTGACCTGAAGAAATACTCTGCTTCAGAGGAGGCTCTTCTGAGGCTGCTGCCAGTGGTCAAAGCCTCCAACAAAGCTCTGTGAGTGGATGGATGAATAAAAGGATTACGAACATTATCCAACTTATTTATATGTCATAGATGAGAAATAATACATTTTTTTTTGTATTTATTTTAAAAAATCCTTCAGGCTGAGTGGCTGTAACCTGTCAGAGAGAAGCTGTGAAGCTCTGTCCTCAGTCCTCAGCTCCCAGTCCTCTAGTCTGAGAGATCTGGACCTGAGTAACAACGACCTGAAGGATTCAGGAGTGAAGAACCTGTGTGCTGGACTAGAGAGTCTACCCTGTTCTCTGGAAACTATTAGGTAGGTGTAAAATAGTTTAAAGTAAGGGTCCTCTGAGCTCTCTTTTTCATGCATTACTTGTTTTTTGGTCTGATGAAAATCCTCTTTCAGGCTGAGCGTCTGTAACCTGTCAGAGAAAAGCTGTGAAGCTCTGTCCTCAGTCCTCAGCTCCCAGTCCTCTAGTCTGAGAGAGCTGGACCTGAGTAACAACGACCTGAAGGATTCAGGAGTGAAGAACCTGTGTGCTGGACTAGAGAGTCCACACTGTGAACTGGAAACTCTCAGGTCAGTATTCTGCAGTTTATTTTGAGTTTACCCCTTACGATTGCATTGGATTAATATATTTAATTATTCAAATGACTTATTAAAAAGCCTCTTTGGACTAAGGGGCACCAATATTCAAGGGTTTTTGTGTTTTCACTACTCGAGACTTTCAGGTTGGATGAGAAGATTATTCATTTTTACACAGTAATTATTAATGCTGTTCTTAACTATTTATTTAAATGATGCAGCCCCAATGGGACTACATGTGTTGTTTTTTATTTCACACGATTTATCCCATATCACTCTGAAAAGCATATTGAAATAGGGTGTGTTGGACTGGATTGGAAACTCCAAAGTAGGCCATCAGTAAAAGGCAGTGACGAGCCGTGACTTTTATACCTAGGCCCTCTGATCTATCGATTAGATTTATGATTAGAAAATTATAAAAGTAGGGTAGACATGTGGATATTATCCGGCCGAACAAAACGTGCATTTATCTAACAGGTTCGTTCCACAGACCTTATTTCGAGCTATTTTCCAAAATCCTATGGAGAAATCCCATTGCTTTTGTGTCGAGGGAACCAGCAGCTTACTTCCGGGTTTTAGGAGGCGTCACTGCACCACTTGCATAAACTTCACAGCGGGAGGAACTTGTCATAAAGTCCGCGAAAATAAAGCCCACCCATTTAGAGGGAAGATATGATTGGTCAATTGTACTGTCATTTGACATTACTCTCTCATTGAGTTACTATAGCGGGCCCTCTGTGAATTGTACAACAAGCTCTCCCGTCTAACTCGCAGAGACGGCATTTAACCCTTCACATTCCAACAGAAACTGAACAGGCAGATTCGAAGGATTTATTTATTTGGAAATGTTATTTTAAATACAATGAAATCAAGTTATTTTGGTAAAACTAATACAAAATATTAAAAAAAAAATATTAAAAGAAAAATGTTTTTTTTTTAATGTTTTCAAATATTATTTTTTAGAAGATCTTAGGCCGAGGGCCCTGACGGCCCACCACTGGTAAAAGGTGACCATTAGTAAAGTGTGTGTGTGTGTGTGTGTGTGTGTGTGTGTGTGTGTGTGTGTGTGTGTGTGTGTGTGTGTGTGTGTGTGTGTGTGTGTGTGTGTGTGTGTGTGTGTGTGTGTAGGCTCTCAGGTTGTCTGGTCACAAACAAAGGCTTTGCTTCTCTCGCCTCGGCTCTGAGCTCCAACCTCTCCCATCTGAGAGAGCTTGACCTGCGCTACAATCATCAAGGAGACTCAGGAGAGAAGATGCTGTCTGCTCTACAGGAGGATCCAGACTGCAGACTGGAGACTCTCAGGTATGGACAAACCTCACTCTCTGTCTCGGTTTCTTCTTAGGTCCTGATTTGTTAAATCTCAACAATTCCTGAATATTTTGAGATAAATTTAAGCTCAGACATGAATGATTATTAGATTCATCCAGATCTTTTGACTTTAATTATAGCACTACCAGAAGGTTTAAACCTGTGTAGTTTAGGGAAGAACAATGTTTGATAAAATGTGTAACACACATGAGAACACCTGTTCATAAACATAAGATACAATCATGCATATTCAAACTAGAGACCATCTCGCTGGATCCCTCAATTAGAACGTAACAATGGGGGCCAATGGCCCTTTCGACCTCCTTGCTCCGATTCAACCCATCTTCAAATGAATTTAGACTTTTTATTAATAACATTAAACATCTTTTCACCTTTTAGCTTATTGTATTCTCTGATAACTTAAAAATGATGCCTTAATATGACATTTGAAATGTTGACAGTCCTTTAACTGATGTGTGAAATGTCCTTGATCATTCAGACTGTTTCTTCCTCCAGGTTTGACCATTGTGGAGAGGACAGGTTAAAACCTGATGTGAGGAAATGTAAGTGTGGATTTAGGTTGATTATGATGACAAAACAGTCAGTTGTCATATGTATTCATTATCACATTACTGACAAGATTATATATATTATCACATTTATACAAATACATATAATAAACAGCACCTCTACAAAAACAAAGGGAAAAAGCCTTCATATGTGTTTTATGATAAACAGATGCTGTGATTTTCTCTTAACATCAGATTCCTGTGAACTCACACTGGACACAAACACAGCACGCAGAAGACTCAAACTGTCTGACAGCAACAGGGAGGTGACACGTGTGAAAAAGAAGCGGCGATATCCTGATCATCCAGAGAGATTTGTCTCCTGGCCTCAGCTGATGTGTAGAGAAGCTCTGACTGGTCTGTGTTACTGGGAGGTTGAGTGGAAAGGGAAGGTTTATATAGCAGTGACTTACAGAGGAATCAGCAGGAGAGGAGACAGTGAAGACTCTAAGTTTGGAGAGAATGATCAGTCCTGGAGTCTGGAGTGCTCTAATGGAGAGTTTTCTGTCAGACACAATAAAAGTAAAACAGTCCTGCCTCTCCCCTCCTCCCCCTCCTCCTCCTCCTCCTCCCCCTCCTCCCCGTCCTCCTCCTCCCTCCTCCCCCTCCTCCCCCTCCTCCCCCTCCTCTCCCTCCTCCTCCTCTGGTAGAGTAGCAGTGTATCTGGATCATCCTGCTGGCTCTCTCTCCTTCTACAGAGTCTCCTCTGACACACTGATCCACCTCCACACCTTCAGAACCACATTCACTGAACCTCTGTATGCTGGGTTTGGGCTCTGGTCACATGACTCCTCAGTGTCTCTGTGTTCTCTGTAGGAGGAGACCACTTCCTGTCCAGCTGTAATGTCCCTGGTCTCGGGGGACATGGACATAACATGAGTGTAGCAAGAGATATCGTCTAGTCGTGTGGTTAAAATGTTGGTAGTGACGCGGCTACACTTTGGTTGTGCCTTTACGTGGAGGAGCAGCATGTAGTTATAATGCTCCGTATATCTGCAGAAACTCCCAGTAATCAAGTGTCTCACACTTTTTGATAAATGTTTTTCAATGTATTCAAATGTGTTTTTTAAATGTTTCTTTTGCACTTTGTCGTAAGTATTTTAATGTTTTTGTAAAGCCTTTTGAATTGCCTTGTTGATATGTGCTGTATAGATACACTTTCTTTTATTGGCAGAAATCTTTATTTTCTTTGTAAAATGGTGAAATGATCTCCTCGGGGCTGAACTTGTTGTGTACAAACTGCTGTGACATATATGCAGTTTAATAAAGCTTTATTTAGAGCAGCATCTAATAGCTCCTAATACTCTATGTAAAATGTTTATTGAGTTCAATAAAGGTTTGAAGACAAAACAATCTGTCAATGATCTCATGACTGAAGACATTTCTTTTGCACCCAACTTCTTTTCAAAAGTGTATATAGTTATAAATTGTTACAAAGGTCTTCCCTAACGTAGAAACTGTAAGAAGTGCTTGATTGCTCACTGAGATGCAGGGCAGTTAGAGTAAATGAACTGCATGGTAAATGGATATATAAAGATCTTTTCCAGTCTTTGCCAACCAGCTTGACTTGATAGCAGTACATTGAGAAGGCCCACAATGAAAAGTGTCTCTGAACATCATCTCTCAGAATGATGCATTTGCTTGTAGACCTGTGTGTGTTCTCCTGTCATCTCTCAGTGGCTGACTGCACACCACATGAAGCTCAACCTAAACAAGCCTTAACTGCACAGAAGTCTCATTGTGGCTGCTCCCAGGCCTACACATAGCACTATCACTAGATATTATATTCCACTCAAAGCCACGCTGCTTAAAGGGAATGGTTTATTAAGCCCGATCCCAAACTGCACAGAATGGCTCATTGGTGCTGGTCCCTGCCCTACACCAGTGGTGAACAGTCAGGGCATTCAAGGTATTCAGAAAATGTCCTGAAACACTCAGATAAAACAAACAAATGTTTGTATTTAATTATATAAATAAACATTTTATAAAATGTCAATAAAATGAATAAATGAGAATGGTATCTGTGTTGTTGATCTGTAATATTACAGTGTTACGTTGATTTGTTTCTCCTTCTCGGATCATGCACTTTGCATTTCAGTGGTTTTGTGTTAGAAAAGAAATGCAACCAATCAGATATGTTTCTGGGTCTCTGGGTAGAATATCCTTCAACCAGGTATTCTATATCCTTGATAGAAGGCCCTGGCCCTCACACTGAATGAGAGCCTTTGGATTGACAGGTTGATCAACCAATCATATATTGATTTGTAGCCAATGGGCGTGTTCTTTCAGAGTTTCCCTCAGTTCCAGGTGCTCTAGAAGACCCGTTAACTGGAGAGAGACAGAGGATCTAGAGAAATGCGACGTAGCAATTAATTTGAAGTTGTATTGTTTTTAACGTTGAAATGGCAGCAGGTGAAGATGATGTTGTTGCGGAATTGTTGTCAGTACCCTTTACAAGACGACCATTCAGTGAAAAGACGGACATTATAACGGTGGGGGGTGTGTGTGTCTACAGAAGGTCCAGTTGTGATAGACACGGTTCGCCACTGTCAGAGGTTGATAGGCTAACATAGGTTTGATACTGACTTGTCAATAGCTTTCATAACAAGTCCTCTAACACAGGGAATAATTCAACAGCCACACAGAGCCAAAAGTCCTATCACAGTGATTAGAGAGGTGAGAATAGCTAAAATCACCGCTTTCCATTTAACAAGCCATCAAACCAGCCTGTAGGTGAAGTTTCTACCCAGAGTGTTCAGCTAACTCTGAGTGACCTAAGCTCAGCTGAAGCTTTAGTGACAGACATAATAAATATAATTTATCATATCAACATTTGTATTAATAGTTACCCAAAAGAAGAGTGATAAGAGCTCCGCCAATATCTGATTTCTAGCTCTAAACTCCTCTGGCACTCCCCTAGGAACGCCTATGCATGCATGTAATCTCTGTCGTCGAAAGAGGCCAACGGTGCATCCCTTTTCTCTCGGGAGGGTTTGAAATTCAGATCTTTAATTTGACCTATCATCACAGGCATAATTAACATCACTGGGGTTCATCTACTCAACCAATTACTTGGGAGTATCAAAACAAAACAGAGTGACGTGAAAACCTGTGTAACCGGTGTCAGAAACCCAGTCAGTGTTAGTGGTGATGCAGTTCCAATAGCTGTCCACTAGATGGTTCTAAATGACTTCGAATTGTGATCTCTTATTTCAGACAAGTGGAAAGAAAACATCCAAAGTCGACATTTACTTTTTTATTTTTATTTATACTTTTCTATCTTTGTGTTTGTAGATTGTTCCTAAAGTCACCAAAAGTTAGAATATCATAAAGCCTCATTTGCATATTCAAAAATAACATTAAATAATTGTCTTGTCCTGTCTCTTTGTTTGATTTCAGGTGATCCAGGTCGTCAGCTAGTGTTGTCAGAACAGTAGAATGTGCAGCACTTAGATTGTAATCTTCATTTCCTGTCATCTGTGAAAAATGAAGGAAGTGTCAGAACAGGTCTTAAAAACTGATCAATGTGACTGAGGGACTATTATTTTTCAACACCTAATGTAACGTGCAGGCATTGGGTGAGCAGGGTTCAAATACTGCTATCTGTTACGAAATGGCATTCCTCAATTAGTCCCAAAACAAAGGAATGTCCTTACGTAGATTGAAAACAGAACAAAATTGCTCAAAATGTTCGATTTAAATGACCAAGTCTCTCCTTTTAACTTCTGTCATAATTTAAGGATTTAAAAACACAGACATTAATTTATCTCTGCCACCATAAATCCCCTAAAACCATTTTATAATATGAGGGTGAAATACAAAAATATTGTGGTACTGTAACAGAATACAATGTAATTTGTTACAGGTTTTTTTAGGTTTGGGATTACACATTTGAGGATGAATATAACTAGGCAGTTACCTAACCTATGCAAGTAGTATGGTTGCCTAAACATAACACATGTATGGATATTTCACATGAAAAGCTTTTAAAATGAAGATACAAAGTTTTTACAGGGGCAGAGGAGTACATTTGCCATTAACCTGTTAAGCCCTGAGCCTGTCTTTTAGGTCTCAGGCTCGAAAATGACATTCCCAGAACAAATGACCATATCTTCCCTTCTAAAAGGGTTAAAGTAATAATATTTGTTCTCAAAGTAATGATAAACCTGTGAGTTGGATGTAGAAAAGTCAGAATCAATATAGATGTTTTTTATTTTAAAGAAAATTCAGATTTTACATAGTAAAAAACTGTAAATTATAGTGTCCGTCCAAAAATTCTTTTTTACTTATAGTGAAAACACCCTTGGATGATGGAAAGGTAGACTAAAAGCTTTAGGAATCCAAAGTACAACATATAATAAGTACCCTGTGTTAAGGAATAATTCTTCTAGATATCTAACCTTTTACTCTGACATATGTTATCTCCTTTAAGGAAAGGCCTTGGTGCCATATGTGTTGTTGTCACCAGTGTGTGACCGGTCAACTTGACTGGCACGAAGGGTAATTGTTGTGGGAACGCTGAGGCACTTCTTTATCGGTGTTTGTGGACTCTAAGATGTGAAATCCTTGAGGCCATGAGTGTCGGACGCAGATGATTCAGTGTTTAGTCTACTCCTTCAGAGATGTTGATTTCTCTCTGTGAACCTGTTAAAAGGTCTAGCATAGAGAGAGGTTCTTCAAAATTGACGTGGCAACTCTACCGTGTGGTCAGAACCTCTGACTCTTTGATTTGTGATGTGAATCCTCCGGCCGAATACTCTGAATAAACCCATCAGTGTTTGACATCAAAGCTCCAACTCTCACCGTGTCTCCTTCCTGAGTCGGTGACTCCATGCATTACTACACAGAAGTTTCCTCCACAAATTGGCGTTGTCGGCAGGATACCAACAGATCTTCAGAGACTGGTAAGTGTGATTTCAAATCTACATTTGGACATTGCCTTACCAGAATCTGTGATTGACGGTATCCTAAAATTATCTGTGAAGCTGAGCGGCTGTGTTTCATTTTGGTTAATGAACATTTGGGGCTATTAACCCCAGGGGATCATCCAGGGACGCTGACCTGGCTGATTTCCTCTGTGTGTGCTGCTCGGGACGTATGTGCCGTACAGGCAGTAGCAGAGATGTTTTGCTGCCTGGGGCATGTGTGCCGTACAGGCAGTCGCAGAGATGTTTAAAAATACCTTAATGGGGGCATCTGTAAAGTGGAACTTCTGTGTGAAAGCAAAATAGAGATTTGTAGTGAACAAATCGCCGAAATTCTGGGGGTTTCAGCGGCCAATACTAGCAGTTAACATAAGCAGCCAGAGATATTACCCCTATCGCCTCTAAAAAAACACGGCTCCAGCTGCGGCTCCGGGTGTGTGTGTCCTCTGTGTGTGCTGCTCGGGACATGTGTGCCGTACAGGCAGTAGCAGAGATGTTTTGCTGCTCGGGGCATGTGTGCCGCATAGGCAGTAGCAGAGATGTTTTGCTGCTCGGGGCATGTGTGCCGCATAGGCAGTAGCAGGGATGCAAAATACCTCCCCGTATCTGCATGAGCTGGTGAAGTGAACTAAGAGGGAGAAAATCACAGCTTTTGTCTATAGCTTTAACTCACACCTCCGCCGTCTCTATTAAAAAAGAGACGGTTTAAAAGCACTCTCGTGGCTTGTGGCCGTTTACGACGAGCTGGCAGGTGCGAGGTGCGTGCATTACCTGATGCGCCACAGTTCCCTACATTGCTGGAGGAACTGGTGCCGGTCCGGGGTGCATACATAAAATCATAGGCTAATTGATCACGGGTGGGCAGTGGCATGCAAGTGTAGAACAAAACTGTGTTTCATCGTTGGGATGAACACGATAGCCTGTGTATAGGCTGGTCGAGTAGGACTACAGTTAACTGTGTAGTTTTTGGATAGAAAGGGTAGCGAAAAAAAAAGTCTATGTGCTCCAGATCGGGGGGGCATAGCACCACTAGAGCAGTAGTAGTGGGGTCGCAAGAGGATAAGCTAGTTATTGCTCTTGGACAGCTGCCAGGCACCGATCTAAGACTTGTATACAAGGGTGGGAGTGCGAGTCAAGGTACACCACTGAGAGATAATTCCCTACCCCCTCTGAAACCTCTTGAATTCGGACTAAATTGAGCTGGATGAGCTGTTGCTGACGCACTGGTGTTTATTATGAGTTCATGTTTGTTCATCTAATTGCAGTGTGGTTTTTCTTGTACTAACCGCCGTCTTGTGCATGTTTTGTAACAACTAATAATGAATCAGTCCATAGCCAGGGTAAAATAAACTAAGCTTTAGTTAACTCACCAAAAGTAATGACTTGAGAAAGATAAATAATATATAGTGTTTTGCAAAATTCTGGTAGTATAAATGTGCTGCAAAATGAAAATAAATAGTAAAAGAGTGTTTTTATGTCCTGCATCTGAGTGTGCAGAGGAACATGTAAACAAGGAGCACACTGTTCAGGGTGTGCGCTGTAGGTGTAAGAAGAAAATAAGATTATATTACGTTTAAGAATACATTCTTAAATTGTATTGCTGGTATGTTAAGATATGTTTGTGACCTTTTATAAACCCTATGCCCCGTCCTGCACCCTGAGACCCTCAGAGGCATCACTGCTGGTCGTAAAGACCTGCCTGAGGAGGTCAGGGTTGCAAAATCTGTCTGCTGTTTTAGGTCAATATTGTATTATTTGTTTCATTTATTCTTAAATCTATGTATTGTATGGTAACAATGAAAAAAACGTAATGTATTGAACACATTCCGAAACAAAGCTGATAAGACAGAACTAGACTCAGACATAATACAAATTATTGTTGAAACATTTTGCGCTGTTGCTGCAAAATGGAAACTTTGTTGATTATCTGTTCCAACTGGCCACTGGAATCAGATAATTAATATAAGTTGAAGTTTAATTACAGTTTTAAATATAGTTTAACATTCTTTATTAAACTGCTTCAAATGATTTCTCGTATCAACCAATTGGTCTCCATAGACATTACTACAATTATAATAGTTGTTAAACTACTGACAAGTTTTCTGAAACCGAGCTTATGAACAAAAGAGTAAAGGTCGCTGGTTAAACCAGGATCAATATATTTGTTGACGTTTTCATTACAGTGTGCATAATAAATGTGTTAAATGAATTGAGCAATTATTTAAAAAGTATAATGTTGCAATCTCTTTACAATAAGTCATTACAGTTAAAAATAGATGTTGTTTTCCAAGGGCCTCTCCTTCACAGCCCTACACTTTAAATCATGAGACTTTCAAATCATAACAGACAGAGATCGGTATCACTTTGTGTTGCAAGCCAAATCCATGTAAAGGTTCTACTTGAGCCCAATTTAAATACCATAAAGAAAGTATTGAACCCAGCTCAAGCTAAATGTCAAATGTATTTAATTAAGGTGCAAGTGTTTTGATTTATTTCAAATGTTCTAATCTCAGCTTCTTTTGAGTTCAGTCTAAGCAACAAATTGTTTCTCATAACATTCTCACTGCTGTCCCAAATGTTTTAACCTTGGGCAGACAAGCTGTTCACACACCCACACACACACACACCCACACACTTTGGATAAGTAGTCACCTTATCCACATTGTAAATTGTTGCCTTCTTTAAAGTTATTAGTAATTTAAGATTAATTATTAAATTAAATGTGGTACATAAGATAAAATAAATAAAATAACTTGACTTGATCATTTTGTTCACAACATTAGACCTGTCCTCTAATCTCTACTAGAATAAGATAAGTGTGCATGTTTGGATGTTTTAACACTCCTGTAATGTACCTAATCTTTATATCCTTTTCATTACAGAGCTGGGAAAATGGTGTATTGATTAGATTCTGATCCGTGCAAGTCCAATTTTGACTGACTTTAGTTCTAATGTTAATGTTAATTTGACTTCAACCCATAAGTAATTATTTAAATTAACTCTAAATGTCACATGATGATGGATTAGTGTTCCACATTTCTTCCACTAATTTGTTTTACAATTAGGCCAAAGGTAAAGAGAGACATTGATGACCTTGTGTCCCTTTTGTTAGTACGTGGTTCCATTTTGTCTATGGCCATGGACGGCTTCACTAAAAGTCACCCAGTTCTGCCCTGCTGCAGTCCGGCTGAGTGCAGTCACAGAGATGCTATGGCTGCTCTACATGACATTAATGGTCTGGTCTGAATGGACACCATTTCCTGCTCCCAGAGAGAATGACACTCCTCAAACTGAACATTACAGCCGTTGATACTGTCTCACATGGGTCTGCTCCCCCCCACTGAGCCATGAACTGAAAGCATGACATCTGCTATGAACACTTGGAAGCCTCCCTGTCACACCAGCACCAACCCTTGGGTCAGTCAGATGAGACTAACGGCTTCACTTAGGGCATTTGGTTCAGATACATGACTCTCGTTACCGCAGAGTGGGTTGTTTTTAAGGCTATTCATACTGCTATGCAGAGGATGCCTGTAAGTTGGCGTGCTGGTAAAAGCCCCTACTATTGTTTCAAATAGGCCTAATGTCAGGGGTCTCTTAATGTCTAGTTCTACATGTATTCACATTATATAGACAATGTTTCCACCTGGTAAAACTAAAGGCTGCACAAAACTCAGGCTACAATACAACCATTCTGTTCTGCTCTAACGATTCAATATATAGATTCTACATCAAAACAATTAGCTTTTATTGTTTCCAATGATAACGTCACCTTCAGTGGAGGAATGCAAACCTGTTTTCAAATATAAGGTTTTGATTTTGTTTGACATTTCTCAGTAATGACACCCTCAGACACCCAATATCATTCATGCTATGCCTTCAGTAATAACTCAGATGTTAAAGGGATGAAACCTTTCCTCCCAAATCAGATATGCTATGTTTTTCAACAAATGTATCAATTTCCTGCATAATATATGTTTCTCACAATGGTTTTTGTAAGCTGCACACAGGTGATACTGAGTCTTCTCGATTAATAGATTATAAACTATACCATGTTTAAATAGACTCCTAAGTTATTATTTCATATGTACCATATGTAAGAAAAGGAGGGAAGAGTCAATTATATTGAGTAATTTATTTTATATTGGGTAATTTATTTCTCAAACCTATGTTTTATGGAAGAGACTAAATATTTCTGATAAACTAATATTTTATCAAAAGGTAAATGGTGAATTAATATACATTTAGAATCATTGAGAAGGGGTTATATCCACAGGGACAAGCTCACCTTTAACTTACAATAACATTTCTCTGCTATGGACTGATGAGTATATGATTCTTGCATGTTCAATGACTAACACAAACCTTCAAAATGATAATGTGCATGTGTCAGGAAGGCTCCCAAATCATTCTGAGGGGCCTATCCTGTTTTTGTAATTAAATGATAATGTGCTAATCCATTACTTTGAGTTGTCTTCACTCAGAAAAACATCCCTATCAAGTGTTAACCCAATAACTAGGACAGCTCTCAAGGCCAAGGGTCAGAGAGAGAGGGTCACACTCTCCGGGTGCAGAGAGCACCCCCAGCCATGTGCAAAGAAGCACGAGGTCGTTCGAGATGGGATGCTTCTCTTCACCTTTCTGCTGAGAGGGGGTTCTTCTCTTCATCTTTCTGCTCGGTGGGCTCTAGCAGACAACCCTGCAGGACGAGTGAGGGCTTCAGAGGCTTCTATAATACAAGGTTCCATGTTTCTTGGAGGAGTTTGATGTCTTCCTAACCTCTCCCATCACGGGGGGGACACCTGGATGCATCAGGAATACACAGTTGCACTCAAGCAGATAGCAGAAGGAATACAGGCAGATGAGCCTCCGTCTCACTGGGGGGTCAGCTACAGTGCTCACTGAATGAGCCACACAAAAGCAGAGCAATTGGGGGGTTGAAATATGGCGCTCTGATGAAGAAGAGTTTGAGCCAATCAGCACCTCAGTGCTAATCTACAGTATCAGGATGCCTTTACACACCAGACACTCGGTGTCATAAAGGGAGGAAGAGAACGAGTCAGGAAGCCTGACGGACATGTTCTTCCAGCTCTCGTACAAAGATGAACTTTGAATTGAATGACCAGATGTTTAAAGATGTACAATTAATGATTGTTTTTTATATTTCCAATGACCAGACATGTGTTAAATAGTGGTGATAAATATATTTTGTCAGATCAGATTACATTTTCACACTAAACAAAATTAATAAATAAATATTCTCAGATTATAAGGTATTGAATAATAAGGTATTTCTAATATTATAACAGATAATGTTAATATCCTTCATCATCCAGCACTCAGGCTTAACAACACTACTCTGCAATGTATTACCCATGCACAGACAGACCTAACATGATGTTTCAAGTACACTGGATTAATTTCAGTTTTGGCCCAAAACAAATATTTATAATAATTCATATAACAATTATGCAGCATATTTGATCCTCAAATTAGAGAATTATAATTTAAAGAAATTGATATTCTATATTCAACATTAGATAAACACAGAAGAACCCTTTCCAAGTACCATAAGTAGATTTTCAGGTAAGTATGGCTAATAAGGATAAGTGATAGACTTAATTTGGTACAGATCAGTTGTAGCATTTACAAATGTATGAATTAAAGTTTTAAGAATGTTTAATCTTTCCTTTCCAGGTTTTTACAAAAGTCTTTGAATATTTGCCTAACTTTTCCTTTTCAGATTTTGAACAATGTACTTGACTAAAATGAATGTATTGATTTTACTAAGACTAAGTGCCTTACTCTTGGCTAAAGCGTAATGAAGTAAACGTAAAGTAATCCTAAAATTGAGGACACTGCAACTTTGTGGATTACAGATTGATCAAATCACCACTGTGAATTTTATGCCTTAGCTGGATCTCTTATGATCCTAAGTTTTAAATGCTTTTGACTAGTGATTGCCTTAAAGCAAATCTTTAAGCTGTTTCTGGTTTTGATTTTATAGTTTGAGAAATGACATTAACTAATGGTTTAAATGATAAAAGATATTAGTTTAAAACAAATATTTTGCTATTATGTATCTGTGTTTTATGTGTGTTCATTATTATGCTTTTGACAAAAGATGCTCCAAACACTGATGAGAGATAATTGTTCCTATTATGATTGCCTGTATCAATCATTGTGATTGAATGTTTCAATCTTATTCTACTTTGTGATGTAATTGAATGTAAGGTGAGACCACACTCGAATCTGAAGACGCCTATTGATTTAAGTATTGACCAGAATTATTAGACTAATGTTTTAAGGTTATCAAAAATGATAAAAAGAGAGGAACTGTTAAGGAATAATTCTTCTAGATATCTAACCTTTTACTCTGACATGTGTTATCTCCTTTAAGGAAAGGCCTTGGTGCCATATGTGTTGTTGTCACCAGTGTGAGACCGGTCAACTTGACTGGCACGAAGGGTAATTGTTGTGAGAACACTGAAGCACTTCTTTATCGGTGTTTGTGGGCTCTCGGATGTGAAATCCTTGAGGCCATGAGCGTTGGACGCAGATGATTCAGTGTTTAGTCTACTCCTTCAGAGATGTTGATTTCTCTCTGAGAACCTGTTAAAAGGGCTAGCATAGAGAGAGGTTCTTCAGAATTGACGTGGCAACTCTACCGTGTGGTCAGAACCTCTGACTCTTTGATTTGTGATGTGAATCCTCCGGCCGAATACTCTGAATAAACCCATCAGTGTTTGACATCAAAGCTCCAACTCTCACCGTGTCTCCTTCCTGAGTCGGTGACTCCATGCATTACTACACAGAAGTTTCCTCCACAATCGTCACCAGTCAGAAAATGTCCGTTAGCCGTGGGGCTAGTTTTCGCTATGTTAAACTCCATTGACTTATGCTAAAATGTTAGCGATCTAAAGGTCCGCTATTTTTGGCTGTTTTGGGTCGACTTCAGTTGACTGTAACATCAAAAAAATCTTCGAAATTGAATGTTCACAAAGCTGCGGACCGGTTATACACTCATACACGAGGGAACTAACATAGCTAATTTAACTAACGTTAGCTAATGTAGCTGGTGTAGTGCAGAGAGACGGGACATACGGATTAAGCAACTAGACTACTTATAGTGTACATGCAGAATTATTTCAATTTAAAATAGTTTTAAATGCTCACACACATACCTGACTCTGGTGCTGTATTTTCCTCTCGTTTCTTTTTAATTTCCCGTTTCGAAGCACCTGATGAATGCTTTCTCTTTGACACTCAGCGACAGAATCAACAGACAGAGGCGGCAACGCAGATTTGAATCTGCCAATCAGATCAATCTATTGCTGGAGAGGGGGGGGGGGCTCCCCGAAATCAGCCGGAAGTGGCGCATTCGAATACTGTTTGGGCTGTCTGCCGTGGATGGGCTGCGTTCCACTCCAAATAGCCGGTCGGCCGTAATATATGCATAGATATATATGCGTGCATATATTCATATATATATGCGTGCATATATGCATATATATATATTTATATATATATATATATATGAATATATATATGCGTGCATATATGCACGCATATATGAATATATATATGCGTGCATATATGCGTGCATATATGTGTGTGTCTATATATATTTATAAACTGTATATTATTTTTCCATCATTCAATGGACAATTTGTACTTTTTTTATATGTAGGCTACCATCAAACATATGTTCATATATAAAGTGGGTAACTATACAAAACGAAGTGAGATAACTGTTTATGAATATCTGTTCAATTTTATGTAAACTCATGAAAGATAAATGAGTGTTTCAATAAAACTATTACATATAAATGTATAGTGCAGTTTTTGTTTTCATTGCAATATATTTTTTTTATATGTATCAATATATAGCCATACATGGTCCATGCATATATTGCAATATATTTAAAAATATAAGGACTACTTTCCCATATATGGAAATGTATGATCCAATATATTGTATTATATTTACCAATATATTACAATATATTTTTGTTTCATAAGGGAGGTACCAACAGCTTCCGATTCAGTAGCATCTAACCGAGCTTTAAAAACATTTAGTGGCACCAGATTGCTCAGTTTCCATTTTAATTGCAGACTATTCCAGGACAGTGGAGCTGCGCATCTAAATGCTATCTTCCCTAAGACAGTCCTAGCAGTTGGCACATTTAATAAAACCACAGCATGCGATCTCAGGCAGTAGCCACTTACAATTCGCCGTGAGATCAGGGAGCAGATGTAGGATGGAAGTTTCCCTAACATGGCTTTATATATAAAAATGTACCAGTGACTGAGCCTCCGTACAGTTAGTGAAGGCAGACCAGCCCTTGCATACAGGGTACAGTGATGAGTTAATGCTTTACAGTTTGTCACAAATTACCTTAGCCCCCTCTCACTCTGGAACTCCCTCCCCAGTCACACCCGAAAGGTCAACACTCTTGAATCCTTCAAATCTCTCAAAACTCACTTATGCACCATGAAAAATGTATTTCCCAACTCATGAGACATAATTCATTCATGACACATTATTATTGTCTTCAAACCTTTATTGAACTTAATTACAATTACTACATAGATTATTAGCATCTATTACATGCTGCTCCAAACTGAATGTTATTAGGTGCATATAAGTCAGAGGTTTGTACACAACACGTTCAGCCCCAAGGAGATCATATCACCCTTTGTAGGAAACAAGCATGTCTGCCAATTCATAAAGGCAAGTTTATCTATACATTTCAACACCAAGGCAAATCAAACTGCTTCACAAAAATATTAGAAACATTAAGACAATGTGCAAAAAAACCACATTATAAAATCACAATTGAATACATTTAAAAAGATTCATTTACTAGCCAAGTGTGAAACAGTTGATTACTGGGAGATTATTTCATAAAAGTCATGTAAAGTCACAATAAGCTAAACTGAAGTGAAGCCTTCTCTAGAACATTTAATCTTCAAGACAGGAACATGCATTTGTGGGATGAGCAGCAGAGCTGAATATGTGGGTTGCGCCCATGAAAAATGTGACAAATCTCTTTGCACCACATCTCTTCAAGATGTTCTTGAGGTCGAAGCTGAAGGAGATCAGTCCCCGTCCTCTTTTGGTTTCTGACGGTCTTTCAATGATCCTGTTCATGACGCCAAATTGAGGTGGAAATGTACCGAGACAAACTAACAAATAACAATAAAATGGTGAGGAAACCTTTCTGTTATACTGAAATGAAGATTATTGGAATAAGACGGTCTTTTAGGGAGTTTATTCTTAAAGAAGGTGAATGGTCACAGAGTGAAGCAGTCTGCAGTGAAGTACAACATTCAGGAGGTCTGCAGAGGGTCTTTGATTCACATTTTCACACCAAGAATAGAAGAGGAGGGGCTGAGATAGATAAAGAAGATGAACATACCATATATAAGATTCTTTGAAACACACCTGCTAGCAAATAGAGAAACATCATGTCTACACTCCACAAAAGGACAAGAGCACCAACCTTTCAACGAACACATGGTGACCTTTGAACGCTCCCTCAGGGTGATAACACTTTCCATTACACTCCACTCTTCTGATCATATTACATATTGATCACAAACATTTTGCATTACATGTGTAATGTTTAACCGTGTTACATCCTAACAGATTCCTTATTGGGCATTACAAAGATAATCCACTTCTGTGTTTTAAAATATTGAAATGTTCTCCATTTATCTTTATATATCTAATGACACAACTTTACATTATGACACACGTTGAATGGAGTAACAACGGATAGTTTAATCTGATCATTCTCAGTGTAGAAGAGGGTTGCATTGAGCCCTTCTCACTTTATGCACTTAACTTCAGAGTATTAAGAGTTTAAAATAAAAGCGCCTCAGTTGATTGGAGCTGTCAGACCAGTTCAGCCACTTCCTGCATGTGTCACTGATGATCTCAGATTACAATCAAACTGATGCCAAAAACTGCCACCATTACAAGGAACTCTTCATAAATCCCTCTCCATTTATCAGACATGTTGTACTTTCTTCATTTCCTCTCACTGACCTGCAATAAGTCATTCCCAAAGTGATGTTGGTGTTCTGCACATGTTGATGCTGAACCCTGAGTTGCTCCTGATGGCCAACGGTGTGTGAGTGAGCGTGTGTGTGTGTGTGTGTGTGTGTGTGTGTGTGTGTGTGTGTGTGTGTGCGTGTGTGTGTGTGTGTGTGTGTGTGTGTGTGTGTGTGTGTGTGTGTGTGTGTGTGTGTGTGTGTGAGTGTGAGTGTGAGTGTGAGTGTGAGTGTGAGTGTGAGTGTGAGTGTGTGTGTGTGTGTGTGTGTGTGTGTGTGTGTGTGTGTGTGTGAGTGTGTGTGTGTGTGTTAGCTTCCCTAGAGCAAGTGGTGCTGCTCTGCATGAATGAGGTGTGAATGTGTGAATGACTGGTAGTTTGTAAAGAGCTTTGAGGGGTCGAGGAGACCTGATGACAAGCTTTATTACTTAACATGTGTCCTGCTTGATGTTCCAGGTGAACAAGAGGAGTTGGCAAAGACTGGAAAATAGCTTTATATATTATTTTATCAAGCAGTGCATTGGCTGTAACTTCCCTGCATCTCAGTGAGCATCAAGTACTTCTAACAGCTTTTACGTTAGGTTAGACCTTTGTAACAATTTAAAACTATATACATGTTTTGAAACATGTTGGATGGAAAAACCACTACTTGGATTCATGAGATCATTGACACATTTTTTGTCTTCAAACCTTTATTGAACTTAATTAAAATGAATACATCGATTCTAAGCAGCTATTAGATGCTGCTCCAAACAAAGCGTTATTAAGGTGAATATATGTCACATTGGTTTGTACACAACTAGCTCAACACCAAGGAGATCATTGCACCATGTTTAGGAAGAGATCTAACATTTATGCCAGCAAAGGAAAGGCAAGTTTAACTTTACATCACATTTCAACAACAAAGCAATTCAAAGTACTTTATACACACATTAAAATATGCAATTACTGGGAGATTGTTTCAGACGGTTAGGTTGACCTATGAGCGGTCGACCAACAGTAAGGAGGCAGAGGCAGAACATCCAGCCAATCGTCAGCGTTGGCATTTATTTATACTATTCACTATATTTACAACTATTTACAAGAGAACGGCAAACAGCCAGGCCTGCTGAACTCTTCAATTCTGGATAATTCAACTCTGCAATACCACCAACTGTAACCAACCTACACCAACCCAACAATGGCACTAAGAGCGGCCTTTTATAGCCCCACTATTTAGGAGGTACCATTGATAGGGGTGCTACAGTCAGACATGTGCTTACAATTAAGATGAAGACAAGTTAAACAATAACAAACATTACTGCAAATTAACAAACAAACATTAAATAATCTATATATAATTAATGTATGAAAGAAAAACTAGCATCTCCTATCAGATATAAATGTAACAGATATCCACCCCCCAGCAGATATAAATGTAGCAGTTATCCACCCCCCCCCTGCATCATCCTGCTCATTAAACCCCACCCGGAACGATCAAAGAGGTTGTTGTTCCCCGGGGACTCTTTTAGTGCCGGACAGGAGAGCAGACGTAAGTGTTGCTATATATGTGCACTCTATACAAACTGCATTTGTTACAAGAAACTTATGTTTTTAATCTTACTTATTGTATAACTGCCTATATTTTGACCCAGGAATGCTCATCCAATGTTCAGATGTGATGCAAATAATGTGCTTCACCAATGAGGAAGCATATGAAGCGAAACGGAGTCTGAGATATATGTCACCTGAGATCATCTCCGTCACACAGACACATGGAGCAGAATAACTAAATGCCGCTCCTCAATGACGCACAATCATTGAGCCAAATGTTAACCAAAGTGAAGCCTTCTCTATCTTCAACATTCAGACCACTGGAGAGGAAGTTATCTCCTCCTACAGAGAACACAGAGACACTGAGGAGTTTAATGACCAGAGCCGAAACCCAGCATACAGAGGTTCAGTGAATGTGGTTCTGAAGGTGTGGAGGTGGATCAGTGTGTCAGAGGAGACTCTGTAGAAGGAGAGAGAGCCACCAGGACGATCCAGATACACTGCTACTCTACAAGAGGAGGAGGAGGGAGAGGAGGGGGAGGAGGAGGAGGAGGAGGAGGAGGAGGAGGAGGAGGAGGAGGAGGAGGAGGAGGAGGAGGAGGAGGAGGAGGTGTGTGTTACTGTCTTATTGTGCCAGACAGAGTAACCACCATCAGAGCAGCTCAGACTCCAGGACTGATCATTCCATCCAAACCAACAGTCCCCCCTCTCTCCTCTCCTCCTGATTCCTCTGTAAGTCACTGCTATAAAAACCCTTCCTCTCCACTCGACCTCCCAGTAACAGCGACCAGTCAGAGCTTCTCTACACATCAGCTGATTACAGGACTCAAACCTCTCTGGATGATCAGGATATTTCTGCTCCTCTCTCACACGTGTCACCGTCCTGTTGTTGTCAGACAGTTTGAGGTTTCTGTGTGCTGTGTTTGTGTCCAGTGTGAGTTCACAGGAATCTGATAGAGAGTAAAAGAACCAGCATTAGTTTATCATCAGATTCATACAAAGGCTTATGTATTTTGTGTACTGATGTTGTTTATTTCTTTGTCATCATAAGTCAACATGAATCCACACTTACACTTCCTCAGACCTGGTTTTAACCTCTGCTCTCCACCATGGTTCACTCTGGAGAAAGAAACACAGTCAGTCGTATAGGTGTAACAACAGGTGTTCTCGTGTGTTGCACAAAAGTTCAGATGTTTCCCCAAACAACAGAGGTTTGATCCGGTGTCTTCCCATTTCGCCCTTTTTTTACTTTAGGCCACATAAGAAATTATACTTGTTTTGCTTGGTCATGTGTCTTAGGGTTAGGGTTAGAGTTTATAGTTCTAATGATGCATCCCATGAAGCATTGCATGAAGTCTGTTGACGAATCAGAGGCTGTTGTTGGGGTTGCATGGGACAGGGGTCAAAATGGGAATAAACCGTTTGATCCTACTGGTGGTTCTAGAATGAAAATCAAATGATCACTATTAATGTCCGAGAACAGAATTTTCATTTCGATATATTTAGTAGTTGTTAAGATTTAATAGTCAGGACCTAAGTAGAGAACCAACACATCCCTGATAAATAATGAGAATGAGAATGATTTTACTTCCTCGATTTTAATGGTGGTTTCCATTCAATACGATTTTAAGGGATCCGTGTGTTTCCTTACTCAGGCTTTAAAACTTCTCTGAACAGAATTAAGAGAAACAAGAAGTTATTCATGCTGACGGTCTGTCCATACCTGAGAGTGTGCAGTCTCCAGTCTGAATCCTCCACTAGAACAGACAGCAGCTTCACTCCTGAGTCTCCTGGATGGTTGTAGCTCAGGTCCAGCTCTCTCAGATGAGAGGGGTGGGAGCTCAGAGCTGAGGCCAGAGAAACACAGCCTTTGTTGGAGACCATACAACCTGAGAGACTGAACACACACACACACACACACACACACACACACACACACACACACACACACACACACACACACACACACACACACACACAGTGATATTTAAGTCTTTTAAGTCAAAATAAGCTCTTTAGTGAGTCAATTAAACTAATTCAATTACATGAAGCTAATAAAAGCTTACGGTGTCAACTTTAAAACAAAAGTTGAATCCTGACCTGAGAGTTTCCAGCTCACAGTGTGAACTCTGCAGTCCAGAAGACAGCTGCTTCACTCCTGAATCCTGCAGGTCATTGTTACTCAGGTCCAGCTCTCTCAGACTAGAGGACTGGGAGCTGAGGACTGAGGACAGAGCTTCACAGCTTTTCTCTGACAGCTTACAGCCGCTCAGCCTGAAGGATTATTTAAAAAGATAAACAAATAAAGTAATATTTCTCATCCATGACACATAAACACATTTGATGATGTTTGTATTCCATTCATCCTTCCACCTACAGAGCTTTCCTGGAGGCTTTGACCACTGGCAGCAGCCTCAGGAGAGCCTCCTCTGAAGCAGAGTATTTCTTCAGGTCAAACACGTCCAGATCTTCTTCTGATGACAGTAAGATGAAGACCAGAGCTGACCACTGAGCAGGAGACAGATTATCTGTGGAGAGACTTCCTGATCTCAGGGACTGTTGGATCTGCTCCACTAGAGAACGATCATTCAGTTCATTCAGACAGTGGAACAGGTTGATGCTTCTCTCTGGAGACAGATCCTCATCCATCTTCTTCTTGATGTACTGGACTGTTTCCTTTTTGATCTCTGAGCCACTTCCTGTCTGTGTCAGCAGACCTCGTAGGAGTTTCTGATTAGTCTGCAGTGAAAGACCCAGGAGGAACCGGAGGAACAAGTCCAGGTGTCCGTTTGGACTCTGTAAGGCCTGGTCCACAGCACTCTGGTAGAGATGTGTTAGTTCAGATTCATCTTCACACTTCTGGGAGGTTGTTGGTTCTTCTGCCAGCAGGTTGACTCCAGAGTTGATGAAGGTCAGATGGACATGAAGAGCAGCCAGAAACTCCTGAACGCTCAGATGGACGAAGCAGAACACCTTGTCCTGGTACAGTCCTCTCTCCTCTCTAAAGACCTGTGTGAACACTCCTGAGTACACTGAGGCTGCTGTGATATCGATGCCACACTCTGTCAGGTCGGACTCATAGAAGATCAGGTTGCCTTTCTGCAGCTGCTCAAAAGCCAGCTTTCCCAGAGACTCCATCATCTTCCTGCTCTCTGGACTCCAGTGTGGATCTGTCTCAGCTCCTCCATCATACTTGATGTTCTTCACTTTGGACTGAACCACCAGGAAGTGGATGTACATCTCAGTCAGGGTCTTGGGCAGCTCTCCTCCCTCTCTGGTTTTCAACACCTCCTCCAGAACTGTAGCAGAGATCCAGCAGAAGACTGGGATGTGGCACATGATGTGGAGGCTTCGTGAGGTCTTGATGTGGGAGATGATGGTGCCGGCCTGCTCCTGATCTCTGAATCTCTTCCTGAAGTACTCCTCCTTCTGTGGGTCAGTGAACCCTTGGACCTCTGTCACCATGTCCACACACTCAGGAGGGATCTGATTGGCTGCTGCAGGTCGTGTGGTTATCCAGAGGCGAGCAGAGGGAAGCAGCTTCCCCCTGATGAGGTTTGTCAGCAGCACATCCACTGAGGTGGACTCTGTGACGTCAGTCAGGATCTCATTGTTGTGGAAGTCCAGAGGAACTCGACACTCATCCAGACCGTCAAAGATGAACACGACCGGGAACTGATCAAACCTGCAGATTCCTGCGTCTCTGGTTTCAGAGAAGAAGTGATGAACAAGTTCCACCAAGCTGTACTTGTTCTCTCTCACCACATTCAGCTCTCTGAAGGTGAATGGAAATATGAACTGGATGTCCTGGTTGGCTTTGCCTTCAGCCCAGTCCAGAGTGAACTTCTGTGTTAAGACTGTTTTCCCAATGCCAGCCACGCCCTTTGTCATCACTGCTCTGATTGGTG
Source organism: Trematomus bernacchii (assembly GCF_902827165.1). NCBI lineage: Eukaryota > Metazoa > Chordata > Actinopteri > Perciformes > Nototheniidae > Trematomus > Trematomus bernacchii. The sequence continues at coordinate 105,299 of NW_022987699.1, forward strand.
CATCTCTTCCAGGAGAGGATTTAAAGAGGTCTTCTTGTCTGATGGTTGTTTCTGGTCTGTGTGGTTTCCTGGATGCTGTTTCAATCTGTCTGACCTCATGTTCATCATTGACCTCTGCAGACCCCCCCTCTGTGATGTAGAGCTCTGTGTAGATCTGGTTCAGAAGGGTTGGGTTTCCTGCTTTAGCAATGCCCTCAAACACACACTGGAACCTCTCCTTCAGGGTGGATTTGAGTTTACGTCTGCAGACTGCAGCAGCAGTTCCTGAGTGGACAAACAAGAAATGTAATTAAAAAGTAAGTAAGATGCTACAGTAAGTAACTTTCTTCAGCACATAAAGTGACTGCCTACGGAGTATTTTAAAGATCTCCTATCATGCTGTGTCTCAGTGGATAGTGTGCTGGACTTGGAATCAGGGGGTAGCAAGTTCGAGTCCCACTGCAGTCAGCATGTCGTTGTGTCCCTGGGCAAGACACTTCACCCCAAATTGCTCCTGTGGGGATTGTCCACAGTACTGAATGTATGTAAGTCGCTTTGGGTAAAATCGTCTAACAAATGACATGTAATGTAATGCTATTTTTAGGCATATATTATGGGTCTCAGATATATACAAATATATAAAAAAACATGTCTATGATGTGTTTTGCTCAAAATACCAAACAGATCCTGCATTTTAGACATCGCTCATATCCCTCTATTTCAGCCCTGTTAGAGAATGGCTGATCCTCTGACTGTAGCTGCTGGCCCCGCCCCCTTTGGAGCAGAGCTGCAGAGATAAAGGCTGACAACTCAGCAGATTCTCAGCTAAATGCTGCCGTGATTGAATGCCATATCATGTTCCAAACCACATCAAGGATTATAACTGAGTGGTGCAGGGATGACGTATTTTTGTAGGCCAACCTTGAAGTAAGCTGCGCATGGGTTCCCTCGACAAAAAGCAACGGAAATAGCTTGAAATAAGGTCTGTGGAAAACGAACCTGTTTGATAAATGCACGTTTTGTTCAGCCGGATAATCTCCACATGTCTACCCTACTTTTATAATTTTCTAATCATAAATCTAATCCCCACAAGCAAAATGCTAACGTTATGCTATAAAGCAGGGGTCTCCAACCTTTCTTCATCTAAGAGCTACTTTGAAAAAATGAAAGTGGCCAAGAGCTACTTCCATCACATCGCTTACATTTATTCACATATCACTCATCAGTTGAATTAAGCTACTTTTGTACACGTGTGAACTTGCAATAGCTAAAGCTTATCACAAATCTTAACTTCACATCAAGGTCCAAGAAAATGACAATGTCTCACAAATTATTATGGCCCACATAGTAAGTACATCACTGAAAATGCACATAAATGTCCTTAATCACCACCTTACAAGCATCTTATGGCACATGTGTAAAATAAGTGCAGTCACTCTTTTTTACAGTCAGTGAGATGACTGGCACTGCATGGAGTCCACCATAGAGGTGTATGCTGGAGTGTACTCACTTAGGTTCACTCTAATAGAGTCATTTAAATGTTCATCAGTCAGTCTTGTTCAGTATTTAGATTTCATGACATTCATGTCAGAAAAAGCTGCTTCACAAAGGTATGTAGAACAGAACCAAATAAAGCAGACATTTTCAGTGCTGCTTGGTGAATGTTCTTATAGTTTTCTGGGTCTACAAGGCTCCAGAAATGTTCTGAGTTTTGCATTTGATACTATCGACCATGATATCCTATTGCAAAGACTAGAGCACTTAGTTGGCATAAAGGGAACTGCTTTAGGCTGGTTTAGGTCCTATCTATCTGAACGCTCTCAGTTTGTGTGTGTCAACGATGAATCTTCCATGCAAACCAAAGTTAGCCATGGAGTGCCACAGGGCTCAGTGCTTGGACCTATTTTGTTCACATTATATATGCTTCCGTTAGGCAATATTATAAGGAATCATTCTGTAAATTTCCACTGTTATGCGGATGATACTCAACTATATTTATCAATCAAGCCTGATGAAATTAATCATATAAATAAAATGTAAGACTGCCTCAAGGATTTAAAAACGTGGATGACCTTAAACTTTTTGATGTTAAACACGGCCAAAACTGAAGTTATTGTACTCGGCCCAAAGAATCTACGAAACAAATTATCTAAAGATATACTAACTATGGATGGCATTAATTTGGCCTCCAGTGAGACTGTAAGGAATCTTGGTGTTATATTTGATCAGGATTTATCCCTTAACGCCCACATAAAATCAATTTCAAGGACCGCCTACTTCCATCTACGTAACATTGCAAAAATCAGGCATATCTTGCCTCAAAACGATGCAGAGAAACTAGTCCATGCATTTGTTACTTCAAAGCTGGATTATTGTAACTCTTTATTATCAGGGTGTACCAAGAAGTCAGTTAAGTCGCTTCAGCTGATTCAAAATGCTGCAGCACGTGTACTAACCAGAGTTCGGAAAAGGGACCACATTACTCCTGTTCTGGCTGCCTTACACTGGCTCCCTATAGAACACAGGATAGAATTTAAAATTCTTCTTCTCGCCTACAAAGCCCTTAATGGGCAGGCGCCATCTTACCTTAAATAACTCATTATACCCTACTGTCCTACTAGGGCATTGCGTTCCAAGAATGCAGGGTTGTTGGTTGTTCCTAGAGTCTCTAAAAGTACAATGGGAGCCAGAGCCTTTTCTTATCAAGCTCCACTTTTGTGGAATCAGCTTCCAGTTTGTGTTCGGGCGGCAGACACCCTATCCGTTTTTAAGAGTGCGCTTAAGACCTTCCTTTTTGATAAAGCTTATAGTTAGGGCTGATTAGATTCAGCCCCTAGTTTAGCTGCTATAGGCTTAGTTTGTCGGGGGACACCTTACTTCTTCCTTCTCTCTGTCTGTACCTGTGTACTCTCATGTTCCCAATAACCCAGCTTCCCCAAATTTCTTTTTGGTGTCTATATACGCCGGGATCCTGAGTCATGGCTGATCCTGTTGCTGTGGTCCTGAGTCCTGGATCGCGAGCCCTGGATCTTGAGTCGTGGCTGTGCCTGTTGCTGTGGTCCTGGATGGATATCCTCGTGGATTCATCTTCTTATTATAGACACATGCATTTCCAAACAATTGGACTACCTATGTTGCAAATGTATTATCTTTTCAATTTACACACGGCATCTATTGCACGTCTGTCCGTCCTGGGAGAGGGATCCCTCCTCTGTTGCTCCCTCTTAGGTGCCTTACAAACAATGGACGTCCGCTCTCGGGAGCGTCGGAGTGGTGCGGTCACCCTAAGTGACAGACCTAAAGTATCCGGGATTCAGGCATCTTCCCTGGCTTGTACATTTTTGGTGATGCGCCCTGGAGGTATCAGACTATTTTAAACAACTTTTCCCCGCCTTTCAAACACTTATTCCGGGGTTTTAGCCAGTCATTTTGCACGAAATCATTTAACATTGACGGTCTCCTGAAAAAGCACATATTCTGTGCATTTTCAGGAGAGCGTCTATGTTAAATGAGTTCGTGCAAAATGACTGTCTAAAACTCTCTTCCAGACATTTAAAAATACTTTCCCTGACCATTTAAACATTATTTCTGGCTTGTAAAGTGCAGTTATGCGCCCTGGAGATATTGCACTATTTACAAAATGTAGCACTCTGTTTATTTCACACCTCCAGGAGAGACCAGGGGGAAATCACCTCTCTCTGCTCGCTCACAGAGCCCCCAAGGACGGACTAGAGACCTCCAGCACCCCGGAGAGCTCCATTGTGAAATCTTGCTACTAATCCATAACTTTTGATAACAAGCTCTGTTCGGTTCAGGCTTTTTTGTACCCCCCCATTTCCACGTACCCCGCATCCAACGGTACTATCGCCGAGTCTCTAGGACCTCGGGGAGCGGAGTTACGGCAGAGGGTCAGATTCTGAAAATACGATTTGAGAAAACAGGGCTCTGATCAGGGCAAAAGTCTTGTTAGAAACTGCTGAATCTGTTTGAATCAATGAGGAGAGGAGAGGAGAGGAGCATTCCCCCGAAAAAGTGCAGAGAGAAGGCTGGAAATGACTCTCCAGGACCCCGGAGAGCGCCCAGGTGCTGAAGCGGGGGAGAAAGGCTCACAGCACGGCCTGGGACCTTCAGCAGGCCCCCCCCAGCTGCTGGGCATCGACATAGAGGTGGGCAGTCCGCCTTTCAGCACCCAAACTGGGCCCGGGGACCTACAACCCCTCTCTGACACCCAGCTATAGGAAGCCAATGTCCCTCCAAACTCTTTGCTTACGGCCATACCACCCTGTGCACGCCCGGTGGCGCATTTGTGTCAGAGGCAGCGAGATTGTTTGGTGGAGAACCGGGGAAAAAAGTGGAATTACGGAGGAATCTTTGGAGGATTTTGTGCTGAGAACCCCCCTGAACAGCACAGCTGTCGGGGGGGACTATTCCTGAGAGAATATGAGGTCTGGGACCGAAGATATTACGAAGAGGAGCAACGTGATTTCTGGAATGCGGATATCACGCGTCAGGAATGAGGAAGTGAAAGTGACGGACAAAGAAGTGTTGGGAAACATTGAATCAGCGGTCAAAAATGAAAAGCGAGGCAGTGTTTCGCAAGAGAAAATGAAGGGGAAGACGGCTGTGGTGGAAAAAGTGGAAGAAAATGTAAAGGGAAAGGCTCCGAAGTCAAAAGAGGCTGCGGGTCCCGCGAATCAGGGAACAGCTGTGACTGTGCGGCGGAAGAAGGGGCAATACAGAAGGAACAATGTTACACATGGAAAAAGTGGAGTTAGACGGAGGCAAAAGAAGTGTCGGTAATGGAAAAAATGACGACGAAGACGCCTATGGAGGCAGAACTGGAACAAAGCCACTTTCTTACCCATAAAACAGGGCTCTGATCAGGGCTAAAGTAATGTTAGAAACTGGTGAATCTGTTTAAATGCACTGCTTTTAGCAGGGTCTCAGAGAGACATAGACCCAGGGTACAGCACATCGCTTTCTTACCCATAAAACAGGGCTCTGATCAGGGCTAAAGTAATGTTAGAAACTGGTGAATCTGTTTAAATGCACTGCTTTTAGCAGGGTCTCAGAGAGACATAGACCCAGGGTACAGCACATCGCTTTCTTACCCATAAAACAGGGCTCTGATCAGGGCTAAAGTAATGTTAGAAACTGGTGAATCTGTTTAAATGCACTGCTTTTAGCAGGGTCTCAGAGAGACATAGACCCAGGGTACAGCACATCGCTTTCTTACCCATAAAACAGGGCTCTGATCAGGGCTAAAGTAATGTTAGAAACTGGTGAATCTGTTTAAATGCACTGCTTTAGCAGGGTCTCAGAGAGACATAGACCCAGGGTACAGCACATCGCTTTCTTACCCATAAAACAGGGCTCTGATCAGGGCTAAAGTAATGTTAGAAACTGGTGAATCTGTTTAAATGCAGGCACCTGCATTCACACCTCCAGGGCGGAGACCGGGAAACCAACTCTCTTTGCCCGCTCACAGAGCCCCGAAGGACGGACTAGAGACCTCCAGCACCAGTCCCTAACAGTGGGACTCTGTTTATTTCACACCTCCAGGGCGGAGACCGGGAAAATCACCTCTCATTGCCCGCTCACAGAGCCCCGAAGGACGGACTAATTACCTCCAGCATGGGCCCCTAACAGTGGGACTCTGCACCTCCAGCAGAGACCAGGGGGAAATCACCTCTCTCTGCCCGCTCACAGAGCCCCAAGGACGGACTAATTACCTCCAGCATGGGCCCCTAACAGTGGGACTCTGCACCTCCAGCAGAGACCAGGGGGAAATCACCTCTCTCTGCCCCCTCACAGAGCCCCAAGGACGGACTAATTACCTCCAGCATGTCCCCATAACAGTGGGACTCTGTTTCTTTCACAGCTCCAGCAGAGACCAGGGGAAAATCACCTCTCTCTGCCCGCTCACAGAGCACCGAAGGACGGACTCGAGACCTCCAGCATGTCCCCATAACAGTGGGACTCTGTTTCTTTCACAGCTCCAGCAGAGACCAGGGGAAAATCACCTCTCTCTGCCCGCTCACAGAGCACCGAAGGACGGACTAGAGACCTCCAGCATGTCCCCATAACAGTGGGACTCTGTTTCTTTCACAGCTCCAGCAGAGACCAGGGGAAAATCACCTCTCTCTGCCCGCTCACAGAGCACCGAAGGACGGACTCGAGACCTCCAGCATGTCCCCATAACAGTGGGACTCTGTTTCTTTCACAGCTCCAGCAGAGACCAGGGGAAAATCACCTCTCTCTGCCCGCTCACAGAGCACCGAAGGACGGACTAGAGACCTCCAGCATGTCCCCATAACAGTGGGACTCTGTTTCTTTCACAGCTCCAGCAGAGACCAGGGGGAAATCACCTCTCTCTGCCCGCTCACAGAGCCCCAAGGACGGACTAATTACCTCCAGCATGGGCCCCTAACAGTGGGACTCTGCACCTCCAGCAGAGACCAGGGGGAAATCACCTCTCTCTGCCCGCTCACAGAGCCCCAAGGACGGACTAATTACCTCCAGCATGGGCCCCTAACAGTGGGACTCTGCACCTCCAGCAGAGACCAGGGGGAAATCACCTCTCTCTGCCCCCTCACAGAGCCCCAAGGACGGACTAGAGACCTCCAGCATGTTCCCCTAACAGTGGGACTCTGCACCTCCAGCAGAGACCAGGGGGAAATCACCTCTCTCTGCCCGCTCACAGAGCCCCAAGGACGGACTAATTACCTCCAGCATGGGCCCCTAACAGTGGGACTCTGCACCTCCAGCAGAGACCAGGGGGAAATCAACTCTTTTTGCCCGCTCACAGAGCCCCAAGGACGGACTAATTACCTCCAGCATGGGCCCCTAACAGTGGGACCTCCATAACCTTGCACACCCTGAGTCCCCGGGCCCCCACAGTTAAGCACTCCCCCACGGACTAAACACAGGTATTCACACCCACCAGAACCTCGTGCCCCTGGTGACCTTACAAGGGGGTGGTTTTATGGTGCTTCTGTGTCCGCCCATCAGCATCCATATTCGGCCTTCTTCACGGCATCACCCCCCCTTCTGTGGAGGGTATTCTCGTGCCCCTGGTGACCTTACAAGGGGGTGGTTTTATGGTGCTTCTGTGTCCGCCCATCAGCATCCATATTCAGCCTTCTTCACGGCATCACCCCCCCTTCTGTGGAGGGTATTCTCGTGCCCCTGGTGACCTTACAAGGGGGTGGTTTTATGGTGCTTCTGTGTCCGCCCATCAGCATCCATATTCGGCCTTCTTCACGGCATCACCCCCCCTTCTGTGGAGGGTATTCTCGTGCCCCTGGTGACCTTACAAGGGGGTGGTTTTATGGTGCTTCTGTGTCCGCCCATCAGCATCCATATTCGGCCTTCTTCACGGCATCACCCCCCCTTCTGTGGAGGGTATTCTCGTGCCCCTGGTGGTCTTACAAGGGGGTGGTTTTATGGTGCTTCTGTGTCCGCCCATCAGCATCCATATTCGGCCTTCTTCACGGCATCACCCCCCCTTCTGTGGAGGGTATTCTCGTGCCCCTGGTGGTCTTACAAGGGGGTGGTTTTATGGTGCTTCTGTGTCCGCCCATCAGCATCCATATTCGGCCTTCTTCACGGCATCACCCCCCCTTCTGTGGAGGGTATTCTCGTGCCCCTGGTGACCTTACAAGGGGGTGGTTTTATGGTGCTTCTGTGTCCGCTCATCAGCATCCATATTCGGCCTTCTTCACGGCATCACCCCCCCTTCTGTGGAGGGTATTCTCGTGCCCCTGGTGACCTTACAAGGGGGTGGTTTTATGGTGCTTCTGTGTCCGCCCATCAGCATCCATATTCGGCCTTCTTCACGGCATCACCCCCCCTTCTGTGGAGGGTATTCTCGTGCCCCTGGTGGTCTTACAAGGGGGTGGTTTTATGGTGCTTCTGTGTCCGCCCATCAGCATCCATATTCGGCCTTCTTCACGGCATCACCCCCCCCTTCTGTGGAGGGTATTCTCGTGCCCCTGGTGGTCTTACAAGGGGGTGGTTTTATGGTGCTTCTGTGTCCGCCCATCAGCATCCATATTCGGCCTTCTTCACGGCATCACCCCCCCTTCTGGGCTGGAGGTTCAAACACTTTAACTTTTGTTCACCCTCCTCTGGCTTACACCTCCTCCGCCAACACTTGAGCGCTCATCACAGGGTTCAGCACCAAGGAGAGTGCCTCCCCGGTGCTGATGGAAAGTGGCACTTTTTCTGCCCCTGGTAACCATCAAGGTTATTGTTTTTTTTTTTTTTTTTATTTTATTTTAACAAAAACCACAGTACACAGAGCCTAAAACATAAACTATTTACACGTACTACTGCTGCTATAACAGTACTACTAAATTTCTTAACCTACGTTTTAAAGTGCAGTTATGCGCCCTGGAGGTGTTGCACTATTAACAAAATGTATGCCCAGGATTCTGGCACCTTTCCTGGCTTGTAAAGTGCAGTTATGCGCCCTGGAGATATTGTACTATTTACAAAATGTATACACAGGATTATAATAATAATTATATACACGGTATACATATTCACAATGTTTAGCGGGATTCAGGGGACCAAATTAGGCGTCTAATTCTTACGGTGCACCAGGGCAAACAGGTTGAGTCCACGGCCCCTGCCCCATCATCAGGAGTGTCAACCAGCCCCGGTCCCGACTTCATTGGCCTCTTTCCCTCCCGCTTCCGCTTCCGCTGCTGCTGCCGCTCCAATGACCCATCAGGTGAAGATGATGGAGCAGTACTGTTATAGCAGCCCTCTTCGGAGGTCTCCCCATCTGACAGAGGTAGACATCCTTCTGATGATGATGCAGCTGCTGCCGCATCTGATGACGCCCTGAACATGGAGCGGATTCTCAATGCCTCCTTTATTCCTGGCGCATTCGCGTAGAACCGGTCCGCCGTGGTTACGTCGTGACACATAAACCTGGCGAGAATCGACCGGCTTTCTGGATCTTGGTGATGCTTGATATTGTCAGCCAGGGCAGTGCGCAGGATTGTGAAGGTGACGGCTGTTTCTAGCCCAGCATCAGCCCATGCCCTCTTCAAGTGAGCGTTCAGGTTCTTGGAGGCCCGATTCCCCCTTGTGAAAAGGAAGAATTCATTCTGAGGACCCAGCAATGCCTCTTTAATCCCCATCCACCGCATGACCCAGCTAAACTCCTCTACTGTAAGCGCCAGCTGTGCTTCGCCATATGTCTTGGCCGTCTTGTGATCCTGCACATGGATGATGTAGCCCTCAGCAGTTCCCCTTATGGCTGCCTCTAAGACCTCACTGTTTTTCATGTTTGCGTACACGCCCGTACGGTGGCCATACAGGAGGCTCCAATGGAGGGTGAGATAGCCATAGAGAAGCTTCTGGGTGGTTGAGGTCGGCGTGCCGGCCATCAGGTCGAGGAGCTCCGGGATGCGCTTCTCAGCGGCCGCCATGGCGGCGAGAAGCTCCGCCTGGCTCGGCAGACGATCCAGTTTGTTCCTCTTCACCTTAAACTGATGTAGAGTGACTGCCTTATTCAAGTGTTTCATGTTGGCTTTCACCTCTCTCATTATGTGGGTCATATCAGACTGGGTGAGCTTGCACCCCCGGGGCTTTGACTCAGACATGTACCCCATGAACTGGTGCACATTCTTCAGGAAGAACTCTGATGTTGTGACTGCCCGGCCCGGCTTTACAATATACTCGCTCCAGCCACGGTTCATCTTCATGTTTCTTAGGAACAGCCAGTCTGACAGGCGGTTAACACCATGGGCCATGTATACTATGAAGTTCTTTATCCGGCTGATCTTCGACACTGTCTTTCTGTTTTACTGTCGGAGCGACACCCAAACAGTGATCCAAGTATGTCTGAAGGTACGCCTCCATGCTTCTAGGCAACGTGATTTCACGCATGGTATTCCCCCGTCCACACCCAGTGGACCAGTAATTTGAGGGAGAGGGCAAGTCATTAGCCAGCTTAGAGGCACGGGTCTTCCGGCATACAGGGGTCTCGCTACCGGAGGCTACTGCAAACATGACAGTTTCCACCGGGGTCTTCACAGGGGTCTCGCTACCGGAGGCTACTGCAAACATGACAGTTTCCACCGGGGTCTTCACAGGGGTCTCGCTACCGGAGGCTACTGCAAACATGACAGTTTCCACCGGGGTCTTCACAGGGGTCTCGCTACCGGAGGCTACTGCAAACATGACAGTCTTCACCGGGGTCTTCACAGGGGTCTCGCTACCGGAGGCTACTGCAAACATGACAGTTTCCACCGGGGTCTTCACAGGGGTCTCGCTACCGGAGGCTACTGCAAACATGACAGTCTTCACCGGGCTTTTCACAGGGGTCTCGCTACCGGAGGCTACTGCAAACATGACAGTCTTCACCGGGCTCTTCCCAGGGGTCTCGCTACCGGAGGAAACTGGTAATATGACAGTCTTCACTAGGCTCTTCACAGGGTTCTTGACCGGTCTCTTTCCACCGGAGGCTACTGCAAGCATGACAGTCTTCACTGGGCTCTTCACAGGGTTCTTGACCGGTCTCTTCCCACCGGAGGCTACTGCAAGCATGACAGTCTTCACCGGGCTCCTCACAGGGGTCTCGCTACCGGAGGTTACTGGGGACTGCATGACAGTCTTCACCGGGCTCTTCACAGGGGTATTGCTGCCTGAGGCTACTGTGTTTATGCCGGAGGTACTTGGGATTGCCAGGCCCTTAAATCGTATACATTCGTCCTCTTCCTCAAGAACAGCAGCACTCTGCTTCCTGGGTTTTAGCTCCTTTTTCAGCCTGGAGCGCAGGGTCTTCACCTCATCATTGAGGGCATCCTTCTGAGCCCTCAATGCCACATTTTCCAGCATCACCTGCTTGCAGTCCTCGTTGTCACACTCGGTATGTGGGGAGAAGGGTGGAGGGTGCCCGGGGTATTCCTCCTCATTGTCTATATCCAATGATGTAGCCATTCCAATGATGGGGTTAGTCTCACGGAGGTCATGGAGCAACTGCAGTGCCACACTATGCTTCAGCCTTGCCATGACCTGATGTGCCTCATGTCGGGACAACTCAGGGTGGTCATGTTTTACATGACGGTCCAGTCTCTTCCCAGCGTACGAACACCCAGCGATGGGACAGGGTTTGGTCCGAACATTTATCCTTCCACTGGCTATTTTCAGGAGGATTCCCCTCTCCTCCAAGTTCCGCACTGCATGCTTGTGCTTAAGGTGTTTGTTCAATGCCAGATAGAAGAGTCTGCACACCGGGCATTCAGATGACATCCTTACTGAAACACACATAATGAATTTGATCAAAATTATGTTATAGTTCTCCGTTTATATGCGTTAGCGTGAGCGGTGGTTGCGACACTGGGTCCGATGCATCAATTCATGGTGCATGGACGAAGGGAAGTATTGGGTTACCACCGGGTCAGATGGTCCCACTTCCGCACCAACGCGGGGCTGGTGATGGCAACATTGGGTCCGATGCATCAATACATGGTGCCCCGACCATGAGAGGGTTTGGGGTACCCCGGAACCAGGCACCACCCCAGCAGGAAACGGGTTGTATGGTCAAAGGAGGAAAGAGTGATAGAACCGGGGTAAAGCAAAGAAAGTGTCCGACAATAGTGACTTGTGAGGCGGCCAGAGAGTCTGTCATATCTCGGTCCTATCCTCCAGGCAACGCTGTGGCCAAAACTGGGCTAAAAACTAAAAAAAATAAAAAATATTTCATCCAGGGAAATTTGGGTGAAAATGAAAAAAAAAGTACCCGGAAATAGTGCTTCATTAGCCAGCAGCAGTCCCCTGTCGACTCATGTGACATTCCTCCAGGGTTACATAGAACCAGGGTGTGGGCTCCGAGCCATCTCCGAGACATCTCTAGTCCGTGTTGATAATGGGGGAAATGTACCCCAAAATAGTCCTTCATTAGCCAGCAGCAGTCCCCTGTCGACTCATGTGACATTCCTCCAGGGTTACATAGAACCAGGGTGTGGGCTCCGAGCCATCTCCGAGACATCTCTAGTCCGTGTTGATAATGGGGGAAATGTACCCCAAAATAGTCCTTCATTAGCCAGCAGCAGTCCCCTGTCGACTCATGTGACATTCCTCCAGGGTTACATAGAACCAGGGTGTGGGCTCCGAGCCATCTCCGAGACATCTCTAGTCCGTGTTGATAATGGGGGAAATGTACCCCAAAATAGTCCTTCATTAGCCAGCAGCAGTCCCCTGTCGACTCATGTGACATTCCTCCAGGGTTACATAGAACCAGGGTGTGGGCTCCGAGCCATCTCCGAGACATCTCTAGTCCGTGTTGATAATGGGGGAAATGTACCCCAAAATAGTCCTTCATTAGCCAGCAGCAGTCCCCTGTCGACTCATGTGACATTCCTCCAGGGTTACATAGAACCAGGGTGTGGGCTCCGAGCCATCTCCGAGACATCTCTAGTCCGTGTTGATAATGGGGGAAATGTACCCCAAAATAGTCCTTCATTAGCCAGCAGCAGTCCCCTGTCGACTCATGTGACATTCCTCCAGGGTTACATAGAACCAGGGTGTGGGCTCCGAGCCATCTCCGAGACATCTCTAGTCCGTGTTGATAATGGGAGAAATGTACCCCAAAATAGTCCTTCATTAGCCAGCAGCAGTCCCCTGTCGACTCATGTGACATTCCTCCAGGGTTACATAGAACCAGGGTGTGGGCTCCGAGCCATCTCCGAGACATCTCTAGTCCGTGTTGATAATGGGGGAAATGTACCCCAAAATAGTCCTTCATTAGCCAGCAGCAGTCCCCTGTCGACTCATGTGACATTCCTCCAGGGTTACATAGAACCAGGGTGTGGGCTCCGAGCCATCTCCGAGACATCTCTAGTCCGTGTTGATAATGGGGGAAATGTACCCCAAAATAGTCCTTCATTAGCCAGCAGCAGTCCCCTGTCGACTCATGTGACATTCCTCCAGGGTTACATAGAACCAGGGTGTGGGCTCCGAGCCATCTCCGAGACATCTCTAGTCCGTGTTGATAATGGGGGAAATGTACCCCAAAATAGTCCTTCATTAGCCAGCAGCAGTCCCCTGTCGACTCATGTGACATTCCTCCAGGGTTACATAGAACCAGGGTGTGGGCTCCGAGCCATCTCCGAGACATCTCTAGTCCGTGTTGATAATGGGGGAAATGTACCCCAAAATAGTGCATCATGACTCAGCAATCATCACACTCAACTTTGGTGAGAACCGGGCAAAGGGGTCAAAATCCGTCAATGTGGGGGGTGAAACGGCTGTACGCGAGCCCTGGGGGGGCACCCGGGACCGGGCAGTGCCCCCGGCAGAAGGAACCGGGTCAAACGGGCCAAAACAGGAAAAAAAATAAAAATAAAAAGAACCAGGCAAAAGGGGGGAAAATTGGAAAAAAGTGTCCGAAAATAGTGCCTCATGACCCCGCAGGAGTCCCCCGCGGACTCCCCTGACATTCCTCCATGGTCAAAATCAACAAACTCAACTTTTGTGAGAGCCGGCCAAAAATGGTCAAAATCCGTCAATGTGGAGGGTGAAACGGCTTTACGCGAGCCCTTGGGGGGCACCCGGGACCGGGCAGTGCCCCCGGCAGAAGGAACCGGGTCAAACGGGCCAAAACAGGAAAAAAAATAAAAATAAAAAGAACCAGGCAAAAGGGGGGAAAATGGGAAAAAAGTGTCCGAAAATAGTGCCTCATGACCCCGCAGGAGTCCCCCGCGGACTCCCCTGACATTCCTCCATGGTCGAAATCATCCAACTCAACTTTGGTGAGAACCGGGAAAAGGGGTCAAAATGTAAAAATTGTACCCCAAAATAGTGCCTCATGACCCCGCAGGAGTCCCCCGCGGACTCCCCTGACATTCCTCCATGGTCGAAATCATCCAACTCAACTTTGGTGATAACCGGGCAAAGGGGTCAAAATGTAAAAATTATACCCCAAAATAGTGCCTCATAATCGGGTAGAGTCACCTGGAAAGTGCCCTCGCATTCCTCCATGGCTCAAAATGTTGAACTTAAACTATTTGAGAACCAGGAAAATGTAAAAAATACGCCCCAAAATAGTGTCTCATAATCGGGTAGAGTCACCTGCAAAGTGCCCTCGCATTCCTCCATGTCAAACTTAAAGTATTGAGAGAACCAGGCTGGGGGGTCCTCGCGCCACAAAATTAGGCCCACTCAGAGTGCTTGGTGAGCGGATACATTCTTCCATGATTTGCAACAGCCGTTTTTTTTCTGAGTGCACCCAAAAACTGGGTTTCCGATTTCGTGCAGACGGTAGTTTGAAAAGTATGGATGAATCTTTTTGACAGAGAAGTGGAAATGAAGCCCAGGGACTTTTTCCCCTTCTCCGTTGTACCAACCATCGGAGAAGGGGAAAAATCGGCCCGAAGCGCCAATAGTCTGGCCCCTTCTCCCGTTGGCACTCTGTCATTTTTTTGACAATTTTTCAAAACTTCATTTTTGATTATTTTAAGATATAATTAAGCGTTTTCTTCACTTTTTTTTGCTTTCCACGGGTGGGGGCGCCTGGCAGGCCGCCTATGAGCACCCAAATTTGGCCTGGATCATCCAGGATTTGTGGGCTAAGCTCCATAAACTGACTAAATCACCCAGAGAGGTCACCTTTCTAGCCCAAATATATATAATACAAATACATTTAAATAGTAAAAGATGCACTTGTGCTCTGCATTACCCGGAATTTTATTTTCATAGCCCCATGATAGTGATTAAAAATCATTTTCATGGGAAAAAGTGTTAAAACGCCTGATTAAATTATATGCAGGACCCCAGTGAGCTCCAGACTATGTGCATCGTTTTGGGGAACCATATAAATGATAGAATAAATGCATTTAAATGCAAAAATAATGATTTTAAATCATTTAAGGGGGACAATTGTGGAGAGGAGCCTGAAAATGACTGCAGCAGGCCGCCTATGAGCACCCAAATTCGGCCTTCTTGACGCACCACCACCCCTTCTGTGGAGGGTATTCTCGTGCCCCTGGTGACTCTACAAGGGGGGTGGTTTTTATGGTGCTTCGATGTCCGCCCATCAGCACCCAAATTCGGCCTTCTTGACGCACCACCACCCCTTCTGTGGAGGGTATTCTCGTGCCCCTGGTGACTCTACAAGGGGGGTGGTTTTTATGGTGCTTCGATGTCCGCCCATCAGCATCCATATTCGGCCTTCTTCACGGCATCACCCCCCCTTCTGTGGAGGGTATTCTCGTGCCCCTGGTGGTCTTACAAGGGGGTGGTTTTATGGTGCTTCTGTGTCCGCCCATCAGCATCCATATTCGGCCTTCTTCACGGCATCACCCCCCCTTCTGTGGAGGGTATTCTCGTGCCCCTGGTGGTCTTACAAGGGGGTGGTTTTATGGTGCTTCTGTGTCCGCCCATCAGCATCCATATTCGGCCTTCTTCACGCACCACCACCCCTTCTGTGGAGGGTATTCTCGTGCCCCTGGTGACTCTACAAGGGGGGTGGTTTTTATGGTGCTTCGATGTCCGCCCATCAGCATCCATATTCGGCCTTCTTCACGGCATCACCCCCCCTTCTGTGGAGGGTATTCTCGTGCCCCTGGTGGTCTTACAAGGGGGTGGTTTTATGGTGCTTCTGTGTCCGCCCATCAGCATCCATATTCGGCCTTCTTCACGGCATCACCCCCCCTTCTGTGGAGGGTATTCTCGTGCCCCTGGTGGTCTTACAAGGGGGTGGTTTTATGGTGCTTCTGTGTCCGCCCATCAGCATCCATATTCGGCCTTCTTCACGCACCACCACCCCTTCTGTGGAGGGTATTCTCGTGCCCCTGGTGACTCTACAAGGGGGGTGGTTTTTATGGTGCTTCGATGTCCGCCCATCAGCATCCATATTCGGCCTTCTTCACGCACCACCCCCCCTTCTGTGGAGGGTATTCTCGTGCCCCTGGTGGTCTTACAAGGGGGGTGGTTTTTATGGTGCTTCGATGTCCGCCTATGAGCACCCAAATTCGGCCTGGATCATCCAGGATTTGTGGGCTAAGCTCCATAAACTGACTAAATCACCCAGAGAGGTCACCTTTCTAGCCCGCTCACAGAGCCCCCAAGGACGGACTATAGACCTCCAGCAGCAGTCCCCAACAGTGGGACTTCCATAACCTTGCACTCACTTCACTTGTCTCACACACACCCAGGGGGGTGAAAGAGAACACATTGGAGCACACATTGACCCAGCAGTAAGTGCTTGAAACGTGGCTAAAGGTGTGTCAAACAGTGGGGTAACATGTTTCAAATGACAGCACACTGCTGCTTGTTGGCAGGCTGACTCAGTTCACTTGTCTCACACACACCCAGGGGGGGAAAGATAACACTTGTACCCAGGAATAAGTGTTTGAAAGGTGGGGAAAAGTTGTTTGAAATAGTATAATATCTCCAGGGCGCATAACTGCACTTTACAAGCCAGAAATAATGTTTAAATGGTCTGGGAAAGTATTTTTAAATGTCTGGAAGAGAGTTTTAGACAGTCATTTTGCACGAAATCATTTAACATAGACGCTCTCCTGAAAATGCACAGAATATGTGCTTTTTCAGGAGACTGTCAATGTTAAATGATATCTCGCAAAATGACTGACTAAAACCCCGGAATAAGTGTTTGAAAGGCGGGGAAAAGTTGTTTCAAATAGGCTGATACCTCCAGGACGCATAACATGGGTAAAAAGTGTGTTAAAAGGTCGGGGAACATGTTTGAAATGACAGCACACTGCTGCTTGTTGGCAGGCTGACTCACTTCACTTGTCTCACACACACCCAGGGGGGGAGAAAGAGCACACATTGACCCAGGAAAGAGTCCTCAAAACACAGGTAAAAGTGTGTTAAACAGTGGGGTAACATGTTTGAAATGACAGCACACTGCTGCTTGTTGGCAGGCTGACTCACTTCACTTGTCTCACACACACCCAGGGGGGGAGAAAGAGCACACATTGACCCAGGAAAGAGTCCTCAAAACACAGGTAAAAGTGTGTTAAACAGTGGGGTAACATGTTTGAAATGACAGCACACTGCTGCTTGTTGGCAGGCTGACTCACTTCACTTGTCTCACACACACCCAGGGGGGTGAAAGAGCACACATTGACCCAGGAAAGAGTCTTCAAAACACAGGTAAAAGTGTGTTAAACAGTGGGGTAACATGTTTGAAATGACAGCACACTGCTGCTTGTTGGCAGGCTGACTCACTTCACTTGTCTCACACACACCCAGGGGGAAGAAATATAACACTTGTACCCAGGAATAAGTGTTTGAAAGGAGGGGAAAAGTTGTTTGAAATAGTATAATATCTCCAGGGCGCATAACTGCACTTTACAAGCCAGGGAAGGGGCCAGAATCCTGGGTATACATTTTGTAAATAGTGCAATACCTCCAAGGCGCATAACTGCACTTTACAAGCCAGGGAAGAGGCCTGAATCCTGGGGTAAACATTGTTTAATTGTTTAAGTGTTTTTAAATGTATGGAACAGTGTTTTGTCTCTTTCAAAACTCTCCCGTCATTGGCCGGATACATGGGGACGATTTTATATTCACTATGACCGTTACTATTCCAGTGAGACGAAGTACGTCCGGTGACGGGAGTGATCCCATGTTAATTTTGTCCAAAAACCAGAGCATTCCCTTATCTCCCTGAGGTTTCTCCCATGTTCCCCTTTAAACTGTGGGTTTTCTCTGGAAGTTTTTCCTTGTACAATGTGAGGGTCTAAGGACAGAGGGTGTCGTATTGTCATACTGATATTCTGTACAAACTGTGAAGTCCACTGAGACAAATGTAACATTTGTGATATTGGGCTATATAAATAAACATTGACTGATTGATTGATTGATTGATTTCTGAGACTTAAGCTGAACATGATTTTGGAGATGTATAACCTCCATCTCCATCTCCACAGGATTGACACTGAACAGTTCAGCCATCTTTTTCTTATTTTTCTTCGTCATGACATGAAATTATAAACCCTAATAAATCAATAGTATAGGCCTAGCCTCCCTATATCTGTGTGTGAAATTGTTCCATCCTCAAAAACTAAAAACTAATACTTCTGCAGTCTAGCTCCAGCTTCTAGCAACGGGCTTCTGTTAAACAAAAGACACTGAAGGTCCTGAATGTGGCATCACAAACATGACTTGAGTCTGAACACAGCAGACAACAGGAGTATTTACAACAGCATATACAAACAAAAATAGTGCATGTGGGTGCACACTTACATTCTCTGTCTTACTGTTACATAAATCCCATAAATGTATGAGATTAAGTTAGCTTCATCATATCTCAATCAGTGATTAAGTGAATAATAAAGTTTCTATCAGGTTACTATCAGCCTGTCACTCATTATTTTCAGGGGGGGGCGGGGTTTGGAGGAACGGAGAGGAGACGGTGATCGCGGAAGCTTTTTCCTCCTGCCTTCACAAACTTTACACACGTATTTATCAACTGAAAATAGCAAGAGGACATTCATACTCTGCAATCCAAGACTTGATTAAATCCACCCAAAACCTGACATGACGATATGTCGACATGAAATCCCTGTGTCTCTGTGCCGCTGTCACGTCTGTTCCTTGATCTCTGCGTCACAGACCAATTTGATATTCGTGTTACAGAAAACATTCAAAAACAAAAAAACGTTATCGTCCAGCTGCGGCCGAAAAATCGTTACTACGCTATAATCGATAATCGAGCGGCGAGCTACTGAAAACCTGTTCGACGTGTTGGAGACCCCTGCTAAAGGAACTACAGCCGAGTACAGCAGCACGACTTCACCGTCACGCCAATTTAAGATCCATATTCAAACATACAGATTCTAAACGGTACAAGTTGAAGCGTTTGTTTTAACAGTTTGCAGGAGGCAGGTACTTGCTTTCAAGCAGAACAGGGGCAAACAAACTTAGAGGAGTGTTTACGTGACTCTTCAGAAATCACCAGTGGGGTCTCTGCTGATGTATTTAACCTGTTAAGCACCTAGCCTGTTTTTCATGTTTCAGGCTCGAAAATGACATGCCCAAAACAAATGACTACAACTTAACTTCTAAAAGGGTTATATGAATAATTTTATCAAAGCAAGGTTACATCTGTGAGTTGGATGTAGACGTGTCAGAATCAATATAGATGTTTTTTATTTTAAAGAAAATTCAGATTTTACATAGTAAAAAACTGTAAATTATAGTGTCCGTCCAAAAATTATTTTTTACTTATAGTGAAAACTACCCTTGGATGATGGGTTAGTAGACTAAAAGCGTTAGGAATCCAAAGTACAACATATAATAAGTACCCTGTATCAAGATTGATGCAAAACAAGTGACATTTGACCTTTTTAGAGAGGTTTAGCCAAAACCACTCCACCTTTGAGGTGATTTGGGTGAAAATGGTTTGTTTTCCATATCTCTGGCCCCCCTTGGTCGATTTGGATGGTTGACACCTCTTTCTGACTGTTAGAGCCAATAGAATCGAAGGGGGGGGGGGGGGGGGCCCCACACACACACGTTGTGAAGAGAAGAGGTGGGGGCTTCGCGCATGTAATTTAGCATCAGAGTGGACCTATCTCTAGCTCTGACATTTGGAAACGAAAAAGCAGTTTTATTGCTTATGGATTATCAGAAATCATTTCAAAGAGGACACAGACACATTGGATTAACCTATGGATTAACTGCAGCATCGTTTTTTTATCGTTTTAATGCCATTGAAGACCAGTTTTGACCAAGGTAAGCCATGTTAGCGTTTCTAGCTACCTAGCTCCACATGTTCTGATGTACGCTTTCATTTATAGCGTCGCAAATGTTTATCACTGAGTGTTGAAGTTTTTTACACAGATTCTGTTTCTCCAGGAGATGCTAATCGATGGGTTGGCTGTGCATCTAGGATAAGTAATAAGGGAGTTATGAGTGAGTTTAGGTGCCGTTTTAGGTTACATTTTTTAGCTCGTGGATAATTCAGAGGCTGAGTGTTAGCATTGTGGGGTTCTTTTGGAAAAAAAATTAAAAAAGATCAGTTAGCTGAGTTTCTTCCCGTTACATGGATATAAAACATTCATAGTTTATTAAATATTAAGATTCCATAGACGTTGTTTCCTGCAAATGACGCGTTTATCCGCCCGGTACCGGGTGGGCGGTGCGTAACAGGTTAATGTCGTAGAACAAAACGTGATCCGTCTCTTCAATTTGTGTCAACCACACAGTGGCGACTCGTCATTAGGGGCAGGCACAGCCTCACCTAGTGTCAGCAGAAAGTAATGCAAATAATAATTCCAAAAATCAACAAGTCTTCCAACTAATACGACCAAATAGGCCGATTGTTCCGACCCATAATACGACCCATAGGAGCGTTACGTTACGTTTGTTATGAATGTATCTCAAATACGTTTATTTTCTACATATCTTCTAGAAACATATTTTCTCCCACGTTACGTTTGTTATCAACGTATCTTAAATACGGTTATTTTCTACATATCTTTGCCATTTATTGTCTTGCTTATAATAATGATAATAGTCATTTATAAATATCATTTTAGAGCACACATTTGAAATCGACCATCGGGCTCGATATATGGTTAAATTAAAATCAGTAGGCGAGGCTGTAATTTCGCCAGCTGTTACTCTCATGAGCGAGGCAGAAAATAATAGTTGTATCATGCCACAAATCTGCTGTGTCGTTTATTGCACCTCAAACATTAAAACAAATCCAGAGTTACGTTTTTCTGTACTTCCTCTAAGAAGAAAGGACAGTAAAAGAAGAGCTCTGAGGCTTCAGGCTTGATCGCCGTTCAAATGACAGCGTTGGTTTACCCAAAAGTGGGCGGGGCTGTAAAGTGACGTAGATTTTACTCTCATCTATTATTCAAAACCATTCTATTTATTCTAACGTAAATTACATGCCAGTGTTTTATCTTTTTATTTAGCGATTTGTTTATGTTTAACTGGGAATGTTTTTACAGGAACAATACCAAAAACAGATGTACAGATGGAGCAGCTTATTTCAGACTCCAGCTTACTGCTTCCTGCCTGCTACCTGCCAGCTACCTGCCTAAGACCTGCCAAAGACCAGTATCTGGGAATGTTAAGCCCTCCCACTATTTTCGCTTCATTCACAAAAACAGGAAGACAATTTCATGGACTTTCAGTTTTGTTTAGAAGAGCATTTGAACACATCAATAATATATAGTCTTTATATATTAAATAACTATGGCCAAACTAAGACTTAGTTTTTCAAAAGAGAAAATGCAGATATTATATAAAAAACTAAAGTTAAAATCTTGTTTTTAATGCCCCAAGAGCAATAAAAACACTTGGTAAAAAAATACAAGCTGTAAAACTACTTATATGTATTTAATACTAATAACATAATGATTAATTTCAGATGATAATACTTTTCAGTGTCTGTCTCATGCAGCAGCTGACCCGGCCGACAGTCAAAATAAACATTTATAACTAGTTTAGGTTGTTTGAGAGGTAATTAAAATCGCTAAGGGTGATGATCTGACTTGAAGTGTGTGTTTTTGCTCCTAATTAAATGTGTACAAGATGTGAAGTCAACAGGTATTCACTCAGAGGGGGGTACTGTAGCTACTATTTATTTTCAAATGCATATTTCCCTGGTGGTCTAGTGGTTAGGATTCCGCGCTCTCACCGCCGCGGCCCGGGTTCGATTCCCGGTCAGGGAACTACGTTTGTGGGCGGTGGTGGCGAAGTCGATAGGGACTTGGCTTGGCAACTGGAAGGTCACCAGTTCGAGTCCCGGCAAGACCAAGTGCTACTGAGGTGTCCCTGAGCAAGGCACCGTTCCCTACACTGCTTCCCGGGCACCGTCCATGGCAGCACACTGCTCCTAACACTAGGATGGGACAAATGCAGAGGAACAATTTCGTTACATAGTACCTGTACTGTGAAATGACAATAAGGGAAGAAAAAAAATAAAAAATAAATATAGGTCAAGAATTTGAATGGGATGGGGAGACGTGTGTGATTAAAAATGAGTGTCCGAACTATGGCCAAACTAAGACTTAGTTTTTCAAAAGAGAAAATGCAGATATTATATAAAAAACTAAAGTTAAAATCTTGTTTTTAATGCCCCAAAAAATCCTGAGTGAGGCTTTCATGAATTGCATTTAGCTGATGCTTTTATCCAAAGCGACTTACCATTTAATAAATGATAAATGATTATTCATAACAAATATGAGTGATGTGTGATTATTATTCATGCTATATACTGATATAGGGCTAAGTAAGCAATCAATCCTGCAAATGAACCCTTAGTTGTTCAATATATTTATTCAGACAATGTGAGTAGAAATACAGAAATTCTGCTCCCACCTAAGGCCAACTTTGCAATATTACAACATTTCCCTAAAAACTTACCAAAACGTAAACATTTTTAAAACTCTTTCATTTCTGCTCCAGAGGCCAGGGGTTAAATTGGGATTTTATATGTGGGGGGGCTCTGTTAGAAGGTGCGACGGGGGAGGGGGGAGAGAGTTAGACACTCGTGAATTGTCAACGGGGGGGGGGGGGGGGCCTCTCTGCACGGAGGAGCCGCGGAGGAAGAGACACACGTTCACTAAGCCGAATCACAGTGATCTGCTATTTTAACACTAGAACCGCCAGAGATTTTTTATACCTAAAACCGCCACCTGGGTCAAATTGACCCGCTATTAGAATGCATTGATTTTCAAGGTAAAATGTTCTTTTATTGAACAGAGAGTTTTGATCGCACAGGGATGAAACGTATACCAATATAATCTGTGGACTCTCAGGGCTCGACATTATAAATGGCCCGCTGGGCCGTAAGCATTATTTAGACACCGCGGCCAGCATAACGTACTTTCAACTCGCCCCACAGCTGTTTGCTGCGGAGCGCAGTGCGAGCAGTCTCCCGTGAGCGGGAGCACACTCCTTCACTACAGACTGTCTCTATCTCTCTCTCTCTCTCTCTCTCTCTCTCTATCTATAACTATCTATCAATATATCTATCCATCTATCTCTCTCTCTCTCAATCTATCTCTCAATCTATAAGGAGGAACCGCAGTAGACAAAAGGCGTTGCTATAGCAACACGTCATGTTTATATGAAAAGGGGTGGGGTCAATATGACCCGCTTGGCGGAAATAGGTATAAATGGCAATTTTTTGGGCGATTTCTTCAATCTGACTTCATATTGACAATTTTTAACAACATAGGGTGCTACATAACACAATTTCAGGAAAAGTCACGGACTGGAAGACTTTAATATTTTATTGAAAAAAAGTTACACACAATAAAAAACAGCTCTGGGTCAAATTGACCCGATTGGCGGTTCTAGTGTTAAAGTAAATTCAACACATATCGACCCTAAATATAGCATATATTAAGAACGAGAAAGTGTTAACATCGTTTTATGTAAACATATGACAAATGTGCGAGGGTGATGACATCAGAGCATCGTCCTATGGGCTTAGCCCCTGACAGGTACAACAGGTATTCACTCAGAGGGGGGTAGGTACCCATTTACATGTCAAAAATCAACATACAGTAGGTGGGTGGGGGATGGTGAACGGTATGGTCAATGTAATTCATTCATGTAATAAAAACATCTCAGGTCAGTAACACTGAAAGCTAAATGTGCGTACGTAGCGCTGTAACTTCCTCCACAAAAGCAGCCTTCTGTTTATTCAACGTGGTGGAGGCCGAAGGAACCGGGCAGAGTTTTTCGCCGGTCAACGTGTGTGAAAGTTTAAATCTTCCTTATTGAGCTTTAAAACAAATGAAGAACGACTATATATAATAATAAAATAAACACCGGCTGTTGTTATGCCTGCTGTAACGTTAAATTACTCCGTTCTCCGCTTGTAATTATGCCGTTACAAGCTTCATAGTTGTATTTATCATCTAAATTTGCAGAAACAAGTTTAATATTCTGAAAGCCAAGACTTTGTTTATTTGAAATCAGATGAAAACAAACTGTAACGGACCCTGCCGTGTTATCTATGATTACTATATGCCTTACTGTACATTCATAATTTCAGCCGGAGGGAGGGGGGCGGCGCTGCGGAAGAGCAGATTGCGAGTGAGAGGTGCCTGTCATCTTCCCTTTACAAGCTTCACAAATGTATTTATCGTGTGATTTTGGAAATAAAAGTTTCATATTCTGAAAGCCAAGACTTTGTTTATTTAAAATCAAACAAAACACCCGAACCCCGAAAAAATAGTTTACATCGTTTCAGATGTTATGTTTCAGTTGTGCTCTTGATAAACCATTTGAAACAGTAAAAACACATTCAGTTTCCTTTTGCTTTTTGTGTCTCCTGTTCACCAAAACATACCCATCTGTGATGGATAAAGAAAGTAATCCAAAAGTAATCTAAAAGTAATCTGATTACCTTTTTTAAGACACGTAACTGTAACTGTATTCGGATTACTTTCAGAGCCATGTATTCAGTAATCAGTAACTGATTACATTTACAAAGTAACCCTCCCAACCCTGTTCATATCGCAATATATTCCAGAAGTCTGAAATGCAAAATGTTAGAAATTAAAATCACTGTTTAATAGCATTATTTAGTCTAAAACATACCGTCAGTTTAAAAGCTGTTTTATTGTGAAAAACCCGGAAGTTCTCATTTAAATCTCAATGCCAAGCTTTTATTCTGAAAATCCTTCATATCCGGTTAGTATTTAGCATGTGGCTAATATTACGTTTTCTGAATGTGAAGTGAAAATGACACGGAATGTTGCACACCAAAACCTACTGACTTTAACATTACATCTATAGACGTCGAGATATTATTACTGATGAATATTAAATGAAGGTACAGTTGATCGTAAAGTGTTTTCACATACGTGGGTAGCTATGACGTCAGAAGGAGTTACCGTAAATGAGAACTGACGTAAAAGTGTTTCTAGGATTTCTAAACGAACTATTACAGCTGTTATAAAGCATTAAATAAAAAGTCATGAAAGAGAAGGTTTAAGGAAGTAAGCAATGAATACAAAATGTCGAAATCTTCGCGATGTCGAACATTGAAGACAGAGGACGGCGGTCCCCCAATCTACACAGCGGGAGAGAACGAGGGACAACACCGGCTTTTGTCTCTTCCTTACCTATGCTTGTTCTATAACGACGTTACTTAATTAAAGTATCCATTTAAACCTTTTCAGAGACTCCATTAGTCTCATCATTTTAAGTTTCTTTCCTGGGAGCGAGAAGATCACAGTTCATCAATAAAAACATTTCCCACATTAGGGCAATTCACCTATACTTAACCCCAACAGTTGTTAAATAATAGTGAAGTCACGTTGTAATAACAATAACTCATCTCTCGGTTTGAGTGTTCTTTTTCTGCTTTGCCAAAAGCCACTGTGTCAAGTGTCTAGTGACTATTTCTCTTAGCGGATGCATGTCAATTTAAATCAATACAACTATTTTTTAAATCAATAAAAACATTTTCTAAATCCATAAAAGCATTTCAATTAAGATTGGGAGTCATGTCGTTACTTTGTTGAGAATGTGGCCATGTAATAAGCGGGATAATTTGCAGCGAAAAATAACACCCAGGGATCAAGATCCCTCCGCGACGCGTCGGGATCCTGATCGTTTCAATGAAGTTGAATACAGAATATTCATATTTGTCAGTGATTTCATGTCAATTCGGCGAACATAAACATAAATGATCTTGGTGAAGATGATGATTAAATTAGGATTAAAAATCGAGAGCCGGCTGCATTTCCTCTCGTTCGTTTTTTTCGACTAAACAACATTATTTTGTTAAATAACAACATGGTGATGTTTTGTAAATTATTACATGTCTTATTTAGCACAGACTATGATCCTATCCGTGACATATGGATCTTAACAAAGATCCGCTATACAGTAGTACCAGACATACTGTACATCCAGCTTACTGTATCGAAGTTGATTTCACATGAGCTCCAGTGTGGAACCCCACTGCACCCCCTGGTGGATCAATGATCCATTGCAGCTGGCTTCACAATAATTACATTTATTTATCACGGGGGCGGTCTCATGTCAGACTGGGGGCAGGCTCTTCATCACTGGCCGTGCACGGCCCGACCACGACCCTCGCGTTTCAAACTAAATAAGCTGCTACATCTGTAGGAAAGATCGTCAGCTCGGTGATTGGATTGTTTAGCCATGCAATGCACGTTGGGATATGCTGTTTATGCAATGCGAAATCCGAAAACATTTAAAAAAAAAAAATTATACTTTATTCCGAGTGTTCTTGCTTTTCTCTTTGGAAGTCATCACATAACGGCATTGTAATACACGGTTCGGCTGCATTAAATATTACATATCTGCCGTAGGTATTTATTTATAGAGCCCTGATGAGAAGACTTCTAGACAAACAGGAAGAACTCCTGCCGAAACTGAATACGTGACGTGGATCATAAATATATTAGCAATTAAACAACATCTTCCATTTCTTTTCACACAATACGTCTCCTTGCAGTATCAAGACTAATTCGGCTGACTTTTATATTTGATCCAATTGGTAGATAGGTTATATTATATAACGGTGCACAGATGATAGAAAGGGATTTTAACTACCTTTCCAACTCCTCATGCAGTTGACTGTTACAGGTCTATACAGGTTCACGGTACAATGCCTAAGCTTCAAATCGAGAGACTGAAACTGTATTTTCCTTTACCGTTCTGTTTTAATTTCACAATAAAGTTAATAGTCATATTATGTTTGATATTATTATGTTTTATTAACTAGACCACTGGTTTTTTAACCCGCACCGCCTAGTGGTTAAAGCACGTTATTGAATTTTGTTGTTGAATACGTTTTATTTGATGAAAACATTTCAATATTAACCTGTTACGCACCGCCCCCCCCGGTACCGGGCGGATAAACGCGTCATTTGCAGGAAACAACGTCTAAGGAATCTTAATATTTAATAAAACTATGAATGTTTTATATCCATGTAACGGGAAGAAACTCAGCTAACTGATCTTTTTAAAAAAAATTCTCCAAAAAAACCCGACAATGCTAACACTCAGCCTCTGAATTAGCCACGAGCGAAAAAATGTAACCTAAAACGGCACTTAAACTCACTCATAACTCCCTTATTACTTATCCTAGATGCACAGCCAACCACTCGTTTTTGGTGTCCTGGAGACACAGAATCTGTGTAAAAAACCTCAACACTCAGTGATAAATATTTGCGGCGCTATAAACGAAAGCGTACATCATAACATGTGGAGCTAAGTAGCTAGAAACGCTAACATGGCTTACCTTGGTCAAAACTGGTCTTCAATGGCATTAAAACGATAAAAAAACGATGCTGCAGTTAATCCATAGGTTCATCCAATGTATCTGTGTCCTCTTTGAAATTATTTCTGATAATCCATAAGCAATAAAACTGCTTTTTCGTTTCCAAATGCCAGAGCTAGAGATCGCTTCACTCTGCTGCACATTTACATGCGCGCCACCTTTTCTCTTCACAACGTGTGTGTGTGGGAGCCTCCCCCTTCGATTCTATTGGCTCTAACGGTCAGAAAGAGGTGTCAACCATCCAAATCGACCAAGGGGGGCCAGAGATATGGAAAAAAAAACATTTTCACCCAAATCACCTCAGAGGTGGAGTGGTTTTGGCTAAACTTCTCTAAAAAGGTCAAATGTCACTTGTTTTGCATCAATATTGATACAGGGTACTTATTATATGTTGTACTTTGGATTCCTAAAGCTTTTAGTCTACTAACCCATCATCCAAGGGTAGTTTTCACTATCTGTAAAAAAGAATTTTTGGACGGACACTATAATTTACAGTTTTTTACTATGTAAAATCTGAATTTTCTTTAAAATAAAAAACATTTATATTGATTCTGATACTTCTACATCCAACTCACAGATGTAACCTTGCTTTGATAAAAGAAATTATTCATATAACCCTTTTAGAAGTTAAGTTGTAGTCATTTGTTTTGGGCATGTCATTTTCGAGCCTGAAACATGAAAAACAGGCTTGGTGCTTAACAGGTTAAGAGTAGCCTACATACAAAATTGGGGGAAAGTAGAAGGCATGATAGAAATATAGAATAGAAAATATCAAGAAGATACTGTAGTGATCTCTACAATAAA
Organism: Trematomus bernacchii; assembly: GCF_902827165.1. NCBI lineage: Eukaryota > Metazoa > Chordata > Actinopteri > Perciformes > Nototheniidae > Trematomus > Trematomus bernacchii. The sequence continues at coordinate 133,365 of NW_022987699.1, forward strand.
ACAGTTTAGTGCAGGACGTCCAAAGATATTAACAGGAGGATGTGCAAAACAGACAAACTAATAAGGCTTTATTTAAACATTAAAGAATAACCTTTAAGTTAAGGTCTTCTTTTGAATAAGAAAAAAACCTTGGGGTTATCCACAGATAAATATGAAGTCTGACAAAGTACTTAACGTCCAATATATTGCATAGTATATTTTGTCACTTGACAATCACCTTCCCTGAATTTGACTCAGGTGTAACTAAAGTCTGATTTAACCCTTAGATGCACGAGTGACTGGACCCTACACTCTTCCATAAGTGGGTCTAAAAGGACCCGTGTTAGAATAATATGGGTTTTTATGCAATTTTTGTCCTTTTGGTTAAGAAAAATCTCTTGTATAATATTTAGTATTATATGTTGGTTCACACTAGAAATATTTTATATTTAATTTTCCACTATTTATAATTTTAGAAATTTCTTTTACATTTTGAAAAAAAACGTTTTACCATAGGATTCCATAGAAAATGCATGCGGGTCAGTTTTGACCCACTTATGGAAGCTTGGGGTACTAATACAAGAACTACAATTTCTTTAAATGTAAATTAAAAATGTGAATGGCATGAAATCCAAAACATGTTTTTTGAGGAATAGCTGGAATATGAAATGATAAATTTTTTTAATTACAAAGATACTTCAAGAAAACCACCTCACCGGGTCCAAAAAGACCCACTTATGCATCTAAGGGTTAAGGGTTGTTTATATTTCACATCATTAATCAGAATCTTCAAAGTAACTAAAATAAATGTAGTGGAGTAAAAATACCAGGTTAACCTCTGAATTGTAGTGGAGTAGAACAAAGTAGTATGCTGCTGTAACAAAAACATTTCCCAACTTGGGATCAACAAAGTATATCTTATCTTATCTTATCTTAAGAGGATCGATGGCTACTGCCATATTTGCAAAATTTGCCTCTGAACCTTGACAAGTGCATGTTTCAGGCTTATCAATGAATAACAGGAGGGGTCACAGACATAAGACCAGCTGTTAAATAAAGCTCTTCTGACCTTAGGTGTCATATTAATTCACCCATTTATTAATTATAAGTTGTCTGAAGTCCTCACCACCAGCTGCTCTTGCAGTAACAGGTAGTGTACTTTTCTTACTGTCCTAATGTGCACAATGTAGTGACTGCTTTTTCGTCTTTTGTTTTCTTAGTTATGTTCTCTGTATTTTATATGTTTGTGTTATGTGTAACGTTGCTGCCTTCTTGGCCAGGTCAGCATTGAAAATGAGATTTTATCTCAATGTTTTTATCTGGTTAAATAAAGGTTAAATAAAAAAATATGTTTTACATTTGATAACACCACTGTGTTTCGTATCCCCTAAACCTCCAGGGTGTACACAGTTTAATACTGGCAACTTCTAATTGTGGGAAATACAAAAACTTCTTATAAAGAGATGGACCCGGGGGCTGGACCCGTTCAATTCCAGTTTTGGAAAGTCTGCCGTGGTTCCATTCCATTTCATAGAGTTGTTTGACGCTCAGCGTAACCTTGTCGCACTGCCACTCCAACATCCAATCACAGGGCTTGAGGACTAATCACGGGGTTTGTAAAGCAAGGCGGATGTTGTAGTCCCAAACGATAGCTGGGGATTCTGGGTAGTGTAGTGTCTTCGGAAACTGTAGTGTCTAAACTCCGAAAAAACTATTTGTTTCTCTGAATCGAAGGTTAAAAACACAAAAGCATTGTACACAATTTAAACCAATCAATATTGTGTAATTAACAAGGATAAACTGATGTTTTTTAGTGGATGAGTAATGCAGATATCACTGTTTAATCATTTGACAGTGAGGGGAATATATCCGGTTTTATTATGAAAACTTCGAGACCGGAAAAACTGTTTTCACCCACGCTAACTTTACATAGAAGCTGCCCCATATACACGTTATCCTGGCGAGACCTCAATTCATCTTCGTAATATCTATCAAACTATAGATCCTACACATTGACTGGACGTGGATTCTAAGAGTACAATATACACTTCTCGCCAGAAATCGAATCAAAAAGCATTTTAATGGCCAAACTATTCCACAATTTAGGATTTTCCAGAGAGGGTTATTTGTGAATAAACGTCCCTCCGGAGCGTTTGCAATGAACGGGCCGAGAGCATATTGTTTCTTACACGACCACTAGAGCACCTCTAGTGGTCGTGTAAGAAACAACATACACTTTAAAACGTGTCTCTGGGTCGTAATAAGGGCATGAACAATCGGCCTATATGGTCGTTTTTTGTAGGAGGACAGGCTGCCAAAAATATGCAAAAACAATATATGTTCAAATATATTTTAAGATCATGTTTAGTCATCTGATTCGTCTGTACATTGCTGTTTTAGTCTGCGTTCTTCCAATTAGTGTCCACAGTGTGCCTTTTGAGCCGTGTTGAGCGATGTGGGGCAAGCCCCTCTCTCTGCTGTCAAAATGAAAGTGTGCTGTAAAAACTACACTGCGCATGCTCAGAGTATTTTTCTATTCAATGTGTGCAGCAAAATAATTATCACCAGCTGGGCAAAGTGCTGGCATACCCACCAAACGTCATCTCATAATTCAGAGCTGATTGGCGCGAGTACGTGTGGCGCGAAAAGTGTAGTTGTGAAGAGAAGACGAGAGACAGCAGCGTATAGCGATTACAATCAGTAAAACGGAATGAAGTTGACCATCTACTTCAGCTTCATTTCAGTGAAGTTCATTCATGTCATATATTTTGTTGATCTTCTGTGTTTTGCCTATAGGCTACTGCTCTGCTGGATCGATTGATATTGTGACCTCGGTGATGAGTGTCTGTATTTTCCTTATACCCCCCCCCCCCCCCCCCCCCTCTCTCTATCGGAACCATGGATAGCCTACAGCTATTTGTTTACGTGTTTAAAAAAGCACCAGAAGCTTATATATACACATCTAAGTTGTTCATGCCCCACCACTTTTGTACATATAAAAACGCCACTGCAACCACAGACCTTATTTCAAGCTATTTTCCAAAACATGTTCAAAAAGCCGTTGACTCTGAGACGAGGGAACAGGAAGTGGTAAAATGCTACTGTAACTAATTTCCGGGTTTTAGGACTCGTTCCTGCACCACTCTATAAGGTCTGTGCTTAACACAAGCTCACCATGCCCACTTCCTCAAAGTAAAACTATGACAGCTCCACCCGCACATGTACCGAATCAGACATTACGAAGGCATTGTGCTTTGGAGCTGGCAGGGTGAAGTCTTTCTGATGTCTGGTCCGTATGATTGGAACATTTGCTTTCTCAACATACGTATACAGCTCTGTCCGCTATCTCAAACTCCTGTGGAACTTCAGGAAACCGGCGCAGGATTTGGCAAAATGCCTTTCCTCTGTTTACACCACAAAAGATTGGGTGCAGAATTTACTCATGGATTAGGTGTGCAGTTGTAGCGAGGTTGTGACGGTTCTTACTGATGTCCAGTAGTCTCCAGTAGCTTGTGCAGATTTCAGTTTTTCTGTGCTTTTTAACTGCCATGCAATCATGGTACAATCAGTGTCAACAAAATACATAAAGTTTAGTGAAGTGATTCATTTGTGCTACTTTTTTAGCGTGTTAAGGTTTCCAGATTAATCAGGAACATTAACGTCCACAAGTTTCATATCATCATAGTTAAAGGTGGGGTAGGTAAGTTTGAGAAACAACAGGGCAGGAATAGAGCAAATAGAGCGAAATGAGGCATGGCTAAAATGCAGGATCTGTTTGGTATTTTGAAAAAAAACTTCACAGACATGTTTTATATAGGTATGGCCCTACAATATATTATTCAAATATAGCATGATAGGTCCACTTTAATTAATGTTTTAGTACCAGTAGTAACCAGTATGCGTATGCACTGATTAACAAGACTATGCATTTTAAAGTGAAAACATTTGTTAAATCCTCTTACTGCTGTGCAGACGCTCAGCCAGCTCCTCCTGCTTCATGCTCCTCAGGAAGTGCAGTGAGATGTTCAGAAAGGCCTCTCTGCTGCTGCTCCTCTGCTCTTCATCCTCACCGTCCAACACCTCTTCATCTTCACTCTGACTCTCTAAGCATTCTGGGTAATATGAACTCAGGACTGTCTGGATCTTCTTCAGCTCGTTCTTCACAAAAGTAATGATGTCGTCCTCCAGCAGCTGGAACAGAGTAAAATGTAAACTTTAACTGGAAGTCAACATCAGATCGTGAACCTGCCTCACATTTGCAGTTCATGTCTTACAGCTACACTGACGTTTATTCCTACCCGTAGAAAATACCTTCTCTCGAGTGTTCAGCAATTTAATGTTTGCATTGTCTTCACAGGAACAACAAATACAATGCCTGGTAATGTAATAATATAATCCAGCATGAACACACACATACTCACATGCTGATGTGTGTGGCTCATTCTCGCGAAGCAATCAAGTGTGGTTACAAAGTTCATAATAAAGACGTGATCCTTAATGATTGTTGAATGAACTGTTATTTTTCAACATGGCACTACTGTATTTGCACAATTGTATTCAATTTAACAAAAGAGGTGTAACTAATCTGCAGTGAATGTTCCACATGACATAATTCATTGGTGAGATAGATATTTGAGATGCCGGAGAAATGTGTTAAACTAAAGGCAGTATTGAGGATTTAGCGCCTCTCTGAGGTGAGCAACCTATACGGTATTTTTATATAATTTCCTCTTAATATGGCTTATATGGTTAAGCTGTGAATGGTGTGTGTGTGCGTTTGATAGCATACTACTGTTATAAATGTGCCAGTTCCTTGTGTCTTTAACTGGAGAGAGCCACAGATCATGTGTGCAGACTGCAGCATGGAGATGGCCCTGTCTCTCAAATCGGATACTTCCTTAAGCTATCGTATTGTACACTGAGACAGCGCGCGGGCAGTGAGACTGTTAAAAAATTGAACTGTTGAAACAACTTCAAACATTCATCTGCTACTCAGTAGTATGTATCTAATACCTAATATATATATATCATTCCAATAACTTGTATATAGACTCGTACTGCACTATTCCACATCATCACTTTTTTTATTTTATAACTATTATTCTTTTTGTATTGCTCTTGTTCTTATTGTTATTATGTTATTATGTTGCATTGTTGGAGAAGCCTGTGACATAAGATTTTCAACTACATAATTACTCTGTAGCTATGTCAGATTGACAATAAAGAACCTTGAACCTTGAAAATCCCTCTCCCACTCCAACCTCCCTCTACCTGCTCCCTCCTCCTGCTACCCTGGAGGGGCGGAGCTAGCTAATCTATAAAGGCAGCCAGCTCACCTGTGGCAAACCCTCTCCCCCATGAACAAAGAAGCTGGCCTCATGCAACTCTTGAGAACCGTTTACACTGCATTTGGTTACTTTATTTCTACATGTAATTATGTAAAAAGAAAACTGCTTTGCTGGAATATAATTTGAAGTATCAATATTATGTTTGAAGTAACTAAGATGTGTTGTACTTTCCTACCAGATCAACCAGACAACAATTAAGACAAGAATCAACAAATTGCAATAAAAACAATGATCTGGAACTCCTGCCTCCATGTGCTCATCTTTAAAAAAAATGTGTAGTGTATATAATGTGTGCACACTTATCTAGTATCCTATCCATGTAAACCTGTTTTATTTGTGATTACCTGACATCCTCTAGGGGGGTCCGGGGGCATGCACCCCGGGAAGATTTGTTTCTTTAAATTGAAGTTGAATGCATCAATCTGGTGCACTTTGAGGGCAACATTAAGAGATTTATGGATACAGTTCTCAACACTCATATGAAACAGAACTGTATATATTTCAATAATCAAAGCCATTAGAATATGCTCACAACCAATAACAAATCATTGATAAACTCCTCTCTCCTATCTTTATCTTACCTAGTCTGCATTTTTTCTTTTTATTTATGCATATTTGACTAATCACTCCCCTTTCAAACTGTGTTTTTTATTTTTGTACTGACCTATAGTACACATTGGAAGGATTTCTTAACTTATTTTATATACAACTATATATTACATAGATGGAAATATTTGTTTACATAGATGACCAAACCGTTTGAGACCCACTGAGATAACTAGACTAAAGTTTACAACCTAATCCCTCTTAGGTGCCTTACAAACAATGGACGTCCACTCTCGGGAGCGTCGGAGTGGTGCGGTCACCCTAAGTGACAGACCTAAAGTATCCGGGATTCAGGCATCTTCCCTGGCTTGTACATTTTTGGTGATGCGCCCTGGAGGTATCAGACTATTTTAAACAACTTTTCCCCGCTTTTCAAACACTTATTCCGAGGTTTTAGCCAGTCATTTTGCACGAAATCATTTAACATTGACGGTCTCCTGAAAAAGCACATATTCTGTGCATTTTCAGGAGAGCGTCTATGTTAAATGATTTCGTGCAAAATGACTGTCTAAAACTCTCTTCCAGACATTTAAAAATACTTTCCCCGACCATTTAAACATTATTTCTGGCTTGTAAAGTGCAGTTATGCGCCCTGGAGATATTGCACTATTTACAAAATGTAGCACTCTGTTTATTTCACACCTCCAGGAGAGACCAGGGGGAAATCACCTCTCTCTGCCCCCTCACAGAGCCCCAAGGACGGACTAATTACCTCCAGCATGTCCCCATAACAGTGGGACTCTGTTTCTTTCACAGCTCCAGCAGAGACCAGGGGAAAATCACCTCTCTCTGCCCCCTCACAGAGCCCCAAGGACGGACTAATTACCTCCAGCATGGGCCCCTAACAGTGGGACTCTGCACCTCCAGCAGAGACCAGGGGGAAATCACCTCTTTTTGCCCGCTCACAGAGCACCGAAGGACGGACTAGAGACCTCCAGCACCAGTCCCTAACAGGGGGACTCTGTTTATTTCACACCTCCAGGGCGGAGACCGGGAAAATCACCTCTCTCTGCCCGCTCACAGAGCCCCAAGGACGGACTAATTACCTCCAGCATGGGCCCCTAACAGTGGGACTCTGCACCTCCAGCAGAGACCAGGGGGAAATCACCTCTCTCTGCCCCCTCACAGAGCCCCAAGGACGGACTAATTACCTCCAGCATGTCCCCATAACAGTGGGACTCTGTTTCTTTCACAGCTCCAGCAGAGACCAGGGGAAAATCACCTCTCTCTGCCCCCTCACAGAGCCCCAAGGACGGACTAATTACCTCCAGCATGTCCCCATAACAGTGGGACTCTGTTTCTTTCACAGCTCCAGCAGAGACCAGGGGAAAATCACCTCTCTCTGCCCCCTCACAGAGCCCCAAGGACGGACTAATTACCTCCAGCATGGGCCCCTAACAGTGGGACTCTGCACCTCCAGCAGAGACCAGGGGGAAATCACCTCTTTTTGCCCGCTCACAGAGCACCGAAGGACGGACTAGAGACCTCCAGCACCAGTCCCTAACAGGGGGACTCTGTTTATTTCACACCTCCAGGGCGGAGACCGGGAAAATCACCTCTCTCTGCCCGCTCACAGAGCCCCAAGGACGGACTAATTACCTCCAGCATGGGCCCCTAACAGTGGGACTCTGCACCTCCAGCAGAGACCAGGGGGAAATCACCTCTCTCTGCCCCCTCACAGAGCCCCAAGGACGGACTAATTACCTCCAGCATGTCCCCATAACAGTGGGACTCTGTTTCTTTCACAGCTCCAGCAGAGACCAGGGGAAAATCACCTCTCTCTGCCCCCTCACAGAGCCCCAAGGACGGACTAATTACCTCCAGCATGTCCCCATAACAGTGGGACTCTGTTTCTTTCACAGCTCCAGCAGAGACCAGGGGGAAATCACCTCTCTCTGCCCGCTCACAGAGCCCCAAGGACGGACTAATTACCTCCAGCATGGGCCCCTAACAGTGGGACTCTGCACCTCCAGCAGAGACCAGGGGGAAATCACCTCTCTCTGCCCCCTCACAGAGCCCCAAGGACGGACTAATTACCTCCAGCATGTCCCCATAACAGTGGGACTCTGTTTCTTTCACAGCTCCAGCAGAGACCAGGGGAAAATCACCTCTCTCTGCCCCCTCACAGAGCCCCAAGGACGGACTAATTACCTCCAGCATGTCCCCATAACAGTGGGACTCTGTTTCTTTCACAGCTCCAGCAGAGACCAGGGGGAAATCACCTCTCTCTGCCCGCTCACAGAGCCCCAAGGACGGACTAATTACCTCCAGCATGGGCCCCTAACAGTGGGACTCTGCACCTCCAGCAGAGACCAGGGGGAAATCACCTCTTTTTGCCCGCTCACAGAGCACCGAAGGACGGACTAGAGACCTCCAGCACCAGTCCCTAACAGGGGGACTCTGTTTATTTCACACCTCCAGGGCGGAGACCGGGAAAATCACCTCTCATTGCCCGCTCACAGAGCCCCGAAGGACGGACTAATTACCTCCAGCATGGGCCCCTAACAGTGGGACTCTGCACCTCCAGCAGAGACCAGGGGGAAATCACCTCTTTTTGCCCGCTCACAGAGCCCCAAGGACGGACTAATTACCTCCAGCATGGGCCCCTAACAGTGGGACCTCCATAACCTTGCACACCCTGAGTCCCCGGGCCCCCACAGTTAAGCACTCCCCCACGGACTAAACACAGGTATTCACACCCACCAGAACCTCGTGCCCCTGGTGACCTTACAAGGGGGTGGTTTTATGGTGCTTCTGTGTCCGCCCATCAGCATCCATATTGGGCCTTCTTCACGGCATCACCCCCCCTTCTGTGGAGGGTATTCTCGTGCCCCTGGTGACCTTACAAGGGGGTGGTTTTATGGTGCTTCTGTGTCCGCCCATCAGCATCCATATTGGGCCTTCTTCACGGCATCACCCCCCCTTCTGTGGAGGGTATTCTCGTGCCCCTGGTGACCTTACAAGGGGGTGGTTTTATGGTGCTTCTGTGTCCGCCCATCAGCATCCATATTGGGCCTTCTTCACGGCATCACCCCCCCTTCTGTGGAGGGTATTCTCGTGCCCCTGGTGACCTTACAAGGGGGTGGTTTTATGGTGCTTCTGTGTCCGCCCATCAGCATCCATATTCGGCTTTCTTCACGGCATCACCCCCCCTTCTGGGCTGGAGGTTCAAACACTTTAACTTTTGTTCACCCTCCTCTGGCTTACACCTCCTCCGCCAACACTTGAGCGCTCATCACAGGGTTCAGCACCAAGGAGAGTGCCTCCCCGGTGCTGATGGAAAGTGGCACTTTTTCTGCCCCTGGTAATCATCAAGGTTATTGTTTTTTTTTTTTTTTTTATTTTATTTGAACAAAAAACACAGTTGACAGTACAGAGAGGCTAAAACATAAACTATTTACACGTACTACTGCTACTATAACAGTACTACTAAATTTCTTAACCTACGTTTTAAAGTGCAGTTATGCGCCCTGGAGGTGTTGCACTATTAACAAAATGTATGCCCAGGATTCTGGCACCTTTCCTGGCTTGTAAAGTGCAGTTATGCGCCCTGGAGATATTGTACTATTTACAAAATGTATACACAGGATTATAATAATAATTATATACACGGTATACATATTCACAATGTTTAGCGGGATTCAGGGGACCAAATTAGGCGTCTAATTCTCACGGTGCACCAGGGCAAACAGGTTGAGTCCACGGCCCCTGCCCCATCATCAGGAGTGTCAACCAGCCCCGGTCCCGACTTCATTGGCCTCTTTCCCTCCCGCTTCCGCTTCCGCTGCTGCTGCCGCTCCAATGACCCATCAGGTGAAGATGATAGAGTTGTACTGTTATAGCAGCCCTCTTCGGAGGTCTCCCCATCTGACAGCGGTAGACATCCTTCTGATGATGATGCAGCTGCTGCCGCATCTGATGACGCCCTGAACATGGAGCGGATTCTCAATGCCTCCTTTATACCTGGCGCATTCGCGTAGAACCGGTCCGCCGTGGTTACGTCGTGACACATAAACCTGGCGAGAATCGACCGGCTTTCTGGATCTTGGTGATGCTTGATATTGTCAGCCAGGGCAGTGCGCAGGATTGTGAAGGTGACGGCTGTTTCTAGCCCAGCATCAGCCCATGCCCTCTTCAAGTGAGCGTTCAGGTTCTTGGAGGCCCGATTCCCCCTTGTGAAAAGGAAGAATTCATTCTGAGGACCCAGCAATGCCTCTTTAATCCCCATCCACCGCATGACCCAGCTAAACTCCTCTACTGTAAGCGCCAGCTGTGCTTCGCCATATGTCTTGGCCGTCTTGTGATCCTGCACATGGATGATGTAGCCCTCAGCAGTTCCCCTTATGGCTGCCTCTAAGACCTCACTGTTTTTCATGTTTGCGTACACGCCCGTACGGTGGCCATACAGGAGGCTCCAATGGAGGGTGAGATAGCCATAGAGAAGCTTCTGGGTGGTTGAGGTCGGCGTGCCGGCCATCAGGTCGAGGAGCTCCGGGATGCGCTTCTCAGCGGCCGCCATGGCGGCGAGAAGCTCCGCCTGGCTCGGCAGACGATCCAGTTTGTTCCTCTTCACCTTAAACTGATGTAGAGTGACTGCCTTATTCAAGTGTTTCATGTTGGCTTTCACCTCTCTCATTATGTGGGTCATATCAGACTGGGTGAGCTTGCACCCCCGGGGCTTTGACTCAGACATGTACCCCATGAACTGGTGCACATTCTTCAGGAAGAACTCTGATGTTGTGACTGCCCGGCCCGGCTTTACAATATACTCGCTCCAGCCACGGATCATCTTCATGTTTCTTAGGAACAGCCAGTCTGACAGGCGGTTAACACCATGGGCCATGTATACTATGAAGTTCTTTATCCGGCTGATCTTCGACACAACATTGTCTTTCTGTTTTACTGTCGGAGCGACACCCAAACAGTGATCCAAGTATGTCTGAAGGTACGCCTCCATGCTTCTAGGCAACGTGATTTCACGCATGGTATTCCCCCGTCCACACCCAGTGGACCAGTAATTTGAGGGAGAGGGCAAGTCATTAGCCAGCTTAGAGGCACGGGTCTTCCGGCATACAGGGGTCTCGCTACCGGAGGCTACTGCAAACATGACAGTTTCCACCGGGGTCTTCACAGGGGTCTCGCTACCGGAGGCTACTGCAAACATGACAGTTTCCACCGGGGTCTTCACAGGGGTCTCGCTACCGGAGGCTACTGCAAACATGACAGTTTCCACCGGGGTCTTCACAGGGGTCTCGCTACCGGAGGCTACTGCAAACATGACAGTTTCCACCGGGGTCTTCACAGGGGTCTCGCTACCGGAGGCTACTGCAAACATGACAGTCTTCACCGGGGTCTTCACAGGGGTCTCGCTACTGGAGGCTACTGCAAACATGACAGTCTTCACCGGGCTCTTCTCAGGGGTCTCGCTACCGGAGGAAACTGGTAATATGACAGTCTTCACTGGGCTCTTCACAGGGTTCTTGACCGGTCTCTTTCCACCGGAGGCTACTGCAAGCATGACAGTCTTCATTGGGCTCTTCACAGGGTTCTTGACCGGTCTCTTCCCACCGGAGGCTACTGCAAGCATGACAGTCTTCACCGGGCTCCTCACAGGGGTCTCGCTACCGGAGGTTACTGGGGACTGCATGACAGTCTTCACCGGGCTCTTCACAGGGGTATTGCTGCCTGAGGCTACTGTGTTTATGCCGGAGGTATTTGGGATTGCCAGGCCCTTAAATCGTATACATTCGTCCTCTTCCTCAAGAACAGCAGCACTCTGCTTCCTGGGTTTTAGCTCCTTTTTCAGCCTGGAGCGCAGGGTCTTCACCTCATCATTGAGGGCATCCTTCTGAGCCCTCAATGCCACATTTTCCAGCATCACCTGCCTGCAGTCCTCGTTGTCACACTCGGTATGTGGGGAGAAGGGTGGAGGGTGCCCGGGGTATTCCTCCTCATTGTCTATATCCAATGATGTAGCCATTCCAATGATGGGGTTAGTCTCACGGAGGTCATGGAGCAACTGCAGTGCCACACTATGCTTCAGCCTTGCCATGACCTGATGTGCCTTATGTCGGGACAACTCAGGGTGGTCATGTTTTACATGACGGTCCAGTCTCTTCCCAGCGTACGAACACCCAGCGATGGGACAGGGTTTGGTCCGAACATTTATCCTTCCACTGGCTATTTTCAGGAGGATTCCCCTCTCCTCCAAGTTCCGCACTGCATGCTTGTGCTTAAGGTGTTTGTTCAATGCCAGATAGAAGAGTCTGCACACCGGGCATTCAGATGACATCCTTCCTGAAACACACATAATGATTTTGATCAAAATTATGTTATAGTTCTCCGTTTATATGCGTTAGCGTGAGCGGTGGTTGCGACACTGGGTCCGATGCATCAATTCATGGTGCATGGACGAAGGGAAGTATTGGGTTACCACCGGGTCAGATGGTCCCACTTCCGCACCAACGCGGGGCTGGTGATGGCAACATTGGGTCCGATGCATCAATACATGGTGCCCCGACCATGAGAGGGTTTGGGGTACCCCGGAACCAGGCACCACCCCAGCAGGAAACGGGTTGTATGGTCAAAGGAGGAAAGAGTGATAGAACCGGGGTAAAGCAAAGAAAGTGTCCGACAATAGTGACTTGTGAGGCGGCCAGAGAGTCTGTCATATCTCGGTCCTATCCTCCAGGCAACGCTGTGGCCAAAACTGGGCTAAAAACTAAAAAAACTAAAAAATATTTCATCCAGGGAAATTTGGGTGAAAATGAAAAAAAAGTACCCCAAAATAGTCCTTCATTAGCCAGCAGCAGTCCCCTGTCGACTCATGTGACATTCCTCCAGGGTTACATAGAACCAGGGTGTGGGCTCCGAGCCATCTCCGAGACATCTCTAGTCCGTGTTGATAATGGGGGAAATGTACCCCAAAATAGTCCTTCATTAGCCAGCAGCAGTCCCCTGTCGACTCATGTGACATTCCTCCAGGGTTACATAGAACCAGGGTGTGGGCTCCAAGCCATCTCCGAGACATCTCTAGTCCGTGTTGATAATGGGGGAAATGTACCCCAAAATAGTCCTTCATTAGCCAGCAGCAGTCCCCTGTCGACTCATGTGACATTCCTCCAGGGTTACATAGAACCAGGGTGTGGGCTCCGAGCCATCTCCGAGACATCTCTAGTCCGTGTTGATAATGGGGGAAATGTACCCCAAAATAGTCCTTCATTAGCCAGCAGCAGTCCCCTGTCGACTCATGTGACATTCCTCCAGGGTTACATAGAACCAGGGTGTGGGCTCCAAGCCATCTCCGAGACATCTCTAGTCCGTGTTGATAATGGGGGAAATGTACCCCAAAATAGTCCTTCATTAGCCAGCAGCAGTCCCCTGTCGACTCATGTGACATTCCTCCAGGGTTACATAGAACCAGGGTGTGGGCTCCGAGCCATCTCCGAGACATCTCTAGTCCGTGTTGATAATGGGGGAAATGTACCCCAAAATAGTGCATCATGACTCAGCAATCATCACACTCAACTTTGGTGAGAACCGGGCAAAGGGGTCAAAATCCGTCAATGTGGGGGGTGAAACGGCTGTACGCGAGCCCTGGGGGGGGCACCCGGGACCGGGCAGTGCCCCCGGCAGAAGGAACCGGGTCAAACGGGCCAAAACAGGAAAAAAAATAAAAATAAAAAGAACCAGGCAAAAGGGGGGAAAATGGGAAAAAAGTGTCCGAAAATAGTGCCTCATGACCCCGCAGGAGTCCCCCGCGGACTCCCCTGACATTCCTCCATGGTCGAAATCATCCAACTCAACTTTGGTGAGAACCGGGAAAAGGGGTCAAAATGTAAAAATTGTACCCCAAAATAGTGCCTCATGACCCCGCAGGAGTCCCCCGCGGACTCCCCTGACATTCCTCCATGGTCGAAATCATCCAACTCAACTTTGGTGATAACCGGGCAAAGGGGTCAAAATGTAAAAATTATACCCCAAAATAGTGCCTCAAAATCGGGTAGAGTCACCTGCAAAGTGCCCTCGCATTCCTCCATGGCTCAAAATGTCGAACTTAAACTATTTGGAGAACCAGAGAAATGTAAAAAATACGCCCCAAAATAGTGCCTCAAAATCGGGTAGAGTCACCTGCAAAGTGCCCTCGCATTCCTCCATGGCTCAAAATGTCGAACTTAAACTATTTGGAGAACCAGAGAAATGTAAAAAATACGCCCCAAAATAGTGTCTCATAATCGGGTAGAGTCACCTGCAAAGTGCCCTCGCATTCCTCCATGTCAAACTTTAAGTATTGAGAGAACCAGGCTGGGGGGTCCTTGAGGCACAAAATTAGGCCCACTCAAAGTGCTTGGTGAGCGGATACATTCTTCCATGATTTGCAACAGCCGTTATTTTTCTGAGTGCACCCAAAAACTGGGTTTCCGATTTCGTGCAGACGGTAGTTTGAAAAGTATGGATGAATCTTTTTAACAGAGAAGTGGAAATGAAGCCCAGGGACTTTTTCCCCTTCTCCGTTGTACCAACCATCGGAGAAGGGGAAAAATCGGCCTGAAGCGCCAATAGTCTGGCCCCTTCTCCCGTTGGCACTCTGTCATTTTTTTGACAATTTTTCAAAACTTCATTTTTGATTATTTTAAGTTATAATTAAGCGTTTTCTTCAATTTTTTTTGCTTTCCACGGGTGGGGGCGCCTGGCAGGCCGCCTATGAGCACCCAAATTCGGCCTGGATCATCCAGGATTTGTGGGCTAAGCTCCATAAACTGACTAAATCACCCAGAGAGGTCACCTTTCTAGCCCAAATATATATAATACAAATACATTTAAATAGTAAAAGGTGCACTTGTGCTCTGCATTACCCGGAATTTTATTTTCATAGCCCCATGATAGTGATTAAAAATCATTTTCATGGGAAAAAGTGTTAAAACGCCTGATTAAATTATATGCAGGACCCCAGTGAGCTCCAGACTATGTGCATTGTGTTGGGGAACCATATAAATGATAGAATAAATGCATTTAAATGCAAAAATAATGATTTTAAATCATTTTAGGGGGACAATTGTGGAGAGGAGCCTGAAAATGACTCTGCAGCAGGCTGCCTATGAGCACCCAAATTCGGCCTTCTTCACGGAACCACGACCCCTTCTGTGGAGGGTATTCTCGTGCCCCTGGTGAGCACACAATGACCCAGGAAAGAGTCTTCAAAACACAGGTAAAACTGTGTTAAACAGTGGGGTAACATGTTTGAAATGACAGCACACTGCTGCTGGTTGGCAGGCTGACTCACTTGACTTGTCTCACACACACCCAGGGGGGGAGAAAGAGGACACATTGACCCAGGAAAGAGTCTTGAAAACACAGGTAAAACTGTGTTAAACAGTGGGGTAACATGTTTGAAATGACAGCACACTGCTGCTGGTTGGCAGGCCTGACTCACTTGACTTGTCTCACACACACCCAGGGGGGGAGAAAGAGGACACATTGACCCAGGAAAGAGTCTTCAAAACACAGGTAAAACTGTGTTAAACAGTGGGGTAACATGTTTGAAATGACAGCACACTGCTGCTTGTTGGCAGCCTGACTCACTTGACTTGTCTCACACACACCCAGGGGGGGAGAAAGAGGACACATTGACCCAGGAAAGAGTCTTCAAAACACAGGTAAAACTGTGTTAAACAGTGGGGTAACATGTTTGAAATGACAGCACACTGCTGCTTGTTGGCAGCCTGACTCACTTGACTTGTCTCACACACACCCAGGGGGGGAGAAAGAGGACACATTGACCCAGGAAAGAGTCTTCAAAACACAGGTAAAACTGTGTTAAACAGTGGGGTAACATGTTTGAAATGACAGCACACTGCTGCTTGTTGGCAGCCTGACTCACTTGACTTGTCTCACACACACCCAGGGGGGGAGAAAGAGGACACATTGACCCAGGAAAGAGTCTTCAAAACACAGGTAAAACTGTGTTAAACAGTGGGGTAACATGTTTGAAATGACAGCACACTGCTGCTTGTTGGCAGCCTGACTCACTTGACTTGTCTCACACACACCCAGGGGGGGAGAAAGAGGACACATTGACCCAGGAAAGAGTCTTCAAAACACAGGTAAAACTGTGTTAAACAGTGGGGTAACATGTTTGAAATGACAGCACACTGCTGCTTGTTGGCAGCCTGACTCACTTGACTTGTCTCACACACACCCAGGGGGGGAGAAAGAGGACACATTGACCCAGGAAAGAGTCTTCAAAACACAGGTAAAACTGTGTTAAACAGTGAGGTAACATGTTTGAAATGACAGCACACTGCTGCTGGTTGGCAGGCTGACTCACTTGACTTGTCTCACACACACCCAGGGGGGGAGAAAGAGGACACATTGACCCAGGAAAGAGTCTTCAAAACACAGGTAAAACTGTGTTAAACAGTGGGGTAACATGTTTGAAATGACAGCACACTGCTGCTTGTTGGCAGGTAAACATTGTTTAATTGTTTAAGTGTTTTTAAATGTATGGAACAGTGTTTTGTCTCTTTCAAAACTCTCCCGTCATTGGCCGGATACATGGGGACGATTTTATATTCACTATGACCGTTACTATTCCAGTGAGACGAAGTACGTCCGGTGACAGGAGTGATCCCATGTTAATTTTGTCCAAAAACCAGAGCATTCCCTTATCCCTCAGAGAGTCCCTTACCTCCCTGAGCTGACGTTATCTCTCTCAGTCCGACAGGAGAGGACTCTCCCTCTCCTTATTGTTGAAACAGCTTCTAATCTCCGTTAGCTCCGAGCTAGCACCAGATGCTAACAACAACCCACGTAACTCTCTGTCTCTCTCTCTGTGTCTCTCTCTCTGTCTCTCTCTCTCTATTTCTCTCTCTCTCTCTCTCAGTCTCTCAAAGTCCGACAGGAAAGAGCTCTCCCTCTCCTTATTGTTGAAACAGCTACTAATCTCCATTAGCTCCGAGCTACCACCAAATGCTAACAACAACCCCCGTAACTCTCTATGTCTCTCTCTCTCTCTTTCTATCTCTCTCTCACAAGATGCGCTCGTGCCACACACACACACACAGACGCTCCTCCGTGACGATGACCGCTTGCGTAAAAAAAAAAAAATTAAATTAAATTAAAAGTGGGGGGGACACAAATGGGATTTTGAAAAGTGGGGGGGACATGTCCCCCCTGTCCCCAGTGGAAATTACGCCCATGACCCCAACACACTCTCACTCCCTAAGCGTCCAGGAGCGACGCTTGGTCAGGGTCCCGTGGCGTCCAGTTGTGACGCGCCGAGGCTCCTTCAG
Organism: Trematomus bernacchii; assembly: GCF_902827165.1. Lineage (NCBI taxonomy): Eukaryota > Metazoa > Chordata > Actinopteri > Perciformes > Nototheniidae > Trematomus > Trematomus bernacchii. Next base: position 150,589 of record NW_022987699.1, read on the forward strand.
CTTCATAAACGGACGCAAAGAGCTTTCAACAGATTGCAATGTATTCCCATCGGCGGCAGGATTTGGCGCTCATGGAAGCACGGCATTCGTTTGTGTTGGAGGCTGTTAAAGGCAATGTGAGCGTCCATTCCCATTGGATAACGGAGAATTGTACACCCGGAAGTAAGTATTCCCCTTACTGTCGATTGATTTGACAGTGATATGTCCACTACTCATCAACTCAGAAACACCAGATTATCCTTGTTAATTAAACGACATTGATAGGTTTTAGTGTGTGTACAATGCTTTTGTCACGTTTTCCCCTTCAATTCTGAGAAACAAGTCGTTTTCTATGGGTTTTGGATGGCCGAAGACATTACATTACCCACAATCCTCTGTAGCAACCATAGACTGTATACAAAAATTAAATAATACATTATTCCGAGTGTGCTTGCTTTTCTTTTTGAAAGTCATCACATAACGGCATTGTAATACACGTTTCGGCTGCATTAAATATGACATATCTGCCGTAGTTAACTCTATGTATAGAGCCCTGATGACAAGACTTCTAGACAAACAGGAACTGCCGCCAAAACTGAAAACTTGACGTGGATCTTAAATATATAAGCAATTAAACAACATCTTACATTTCTTTTCACACAATACGTCTCCTTGCAGTATCAACACTAATTCGGCTGACTTTTATATTTGATCCAATTGGTAGATAGGCTGTATTTACGCCATAACGGTGCACAGCTGATAGAAAGGGACACCTACTGGTTAAAGCACGTTATTGCATTTTATAATTTTATTATACACAAAAGCGATGTAAAAAACCCACAGCAACACAGAAAAGATGGTCTTAACATGACCCAGCGGTCTAGTAGTTAATAAAAAACAACAATATCAAAACAAAATATTACTACTAACTTTATTGTGAAATTAAAACAGAACGGTAAAAGAATAGTTTCCGATCTATTCTGAGCCCGATCTCTGGAGATAAATAAAGAACTACGACAGATGTGTAATATTTAATGCAGCCAAACCATTCATTACAATGCATTCATGTGATGACTTTCAAAGAGTAAAGCAAGCACTGCTGAATAAAGTATGATTTTATCTTTTACGAAACGTTTTTTTTCATATGGAATGCAGTTGGAGGTCAACCAATCACAGAGCTTGAGAACTAATCACGGGGTTTGTCAAACGCTCTGTTTGACAAACCCCGTGATTAGTTCTCAAGCTCTGTGGTGTAGTCCTAAACGATAGCTGAGGATTCTGGGTAGTGTAGTGTCTTCTGCCATCCTAAACTCCGAAAAAATATTTGTTTCTCCGAATCGAAGGGGAAAAATACAAAAGCATTGCACACAATTTAAACCAATCAATGTCGTTTAATTAACAAGGATAATCTGGTGTTTTTGAGTTGATGAGTAGTGCAGATATCACTGTAAAATCAATCGACAGTAAGGGGAATACTTACTTCCGGGTGTACAATTCTCCGTTATCCAATGGGAATAGACGCTCACATTGCCTTTATCAGCCTCCGACACAAACAAATGCCGTGCTTCCCTGAGCGCCAAATCCTGCCGCAGATGGGAATACATTGCAATCAGTTGAAAGCTCTTTGCGTCCGTTTATGAAGCTGAAGGAGCCTCGGAGCGTCACAACTGGACGCCACGGGACCCTGACCAAGCGTCGCTCCTGGATGTTTATGGTGTGAGAGTGTGTTGCATTAAAGACATAAAGACCCTAAACACGCAGTGAATGTGAAGAGACCACAAAGGTGTTATATCACATCTGCTATGTTTACTCTTCTATGTTCTTTTTTTAAAACACGTCAGTCACGTTGATTGGAGCTGTTGGACCGGATCAGTCACTGCCTGCATTTTTCACTGCTGATGATATGTCAGATTAGAAAAAACTGCTGCCAAAAGCTGCTGGCACCATTACAAGGAAGTCTTTCTAAAATCATTCTTCTTTAACTCCGAGGGACATTCTCCAAAATACTTTAGAATAGATTTATAGAATCAGCATCAGGAAACATTAGTCCTGTCCATTTAAACGGTGATACAGAACAAGTGATCCTGATGATCAAACATCTACAGATTCAGATACAGATCACTTCATGTGAGGAGGAAACTCTGCTCATTTCTTCCTCATCAGTCAGAAACCCAGTCAGTGAGAGGTGATGTAGTTCTACCAGCTGTCCACTAGGTGGTGATAACAGATCCTCTAATGAAGTTTAGATCAGTGTGGGATCCATTTCCCACGAAACCAACATCAAATGTACATTTGACTGAGGCAACGGTTGTGTCAGCCCGCATTTCCAGCATTTTGGCTAAAATAGTTGTACTTGAACAAAGCGCAGAGACTTCAGACAACAAACAGGTATCAAGTACATACTGCGTGAGAGGAAATCATTCTCTTTGTTACAGAGCCAAGCTAAATGTTGGATTCTGATTGGTTGGTCTGTTATTTCTGACTTGGACAGCAAACAGACTTGGACAGGTACAGAAAACCTGGATCAGTGCTGCTGTCATTTTAAGTTACGATGCTGCAGTTCAGACGCTGATACTAGAACAGAAGACGGACCCCTCCACTAACATATCTCATGCTATCACAAACATCCCATCAGAAAACTCAATGCTCCATCAAACAGTTTCAGATACAAAGTCCAGCTAACATGAGACTCCACTGGAGCGTCTCTGACTGCAGTATCAGTAAAGACATGAAGACCCTAAACACGCAGTGAATGTGGAGAGACCACAAAGAGGTTTTACATCATTCCTGGTGTGTTTACTCTTCAAAGATTACAAATGAATAAAGCACCTCAGTCACGTTGATCCGGGTCTGACACTCCCTCACAGCACTGATGATCTCAGATTACAATCAAACTGCTGCCAAAAACTGGCACCATTACAAGGAAGTATTTTTAAAATCATTCTTTAACTCCGAGCGAAATTCTCCACAATACTTAATAGATATATAGAATCAGCATCAAGAAACATCAGTCCTGTCCAGCTAAACAGTGATACAGAACAATGTGATCAAAGTGATCCTGATGATCAAACATTTACAGATTTCTCTGATAGGATTCTCATCAATGAACTGAGTGTTAGTCAACACAACTCTGTGGTTAGCTTAGGTAACTACTCGGTTGTTTTTATCCCCAAATGTATAATCCCACATTTTGAAAATCATATTCTCACCTGTTGAATTTCCTTCAGGTTAATGTAGACGCCTGCATGTGTGGAGGAAACTCTGCTCATGTCATCCTCTTCAGTCCTGTGTCTGTCTGCATCTGATCTGAGGACGCAGACACACCCTCATAACTTCAGAGTGTAACAACACATCAGAGTCACGTGATACCTGTCCAACAAGAGCAAGAAACCAGTGAGAGGTGATGTAGTTCTACTAGCTGTCCACTAGATGGGGCTAACTGACAATCTAATGAAACACAGTCAGCAGTGACATTGAGCTGTGATGAAGCAGCCGTGTTGATCATGTGTGTATCTGTCTGATTAGAAACATATAGGATTCTTTTAAACACACCAGCTAGCAAAAACATTAGCAACAATAAATAGCTCTAACACCATTTACGACTCATTTAGGTTAGGACATGTTACTGCTACCTGTTGGGAGAAATAGCTTGTAAAAGAAGAACAGATGGTGAACTTGAAATGCTCACTCAGCATGATAACATGTTCCATTACACTCCACTCTTCTGATCATATTACATATTGATCACAAATATAGAAGTATTATACATGTTATCATTGGCATTCAAAATTCACAAGGATTCAATTTACACAGTGTATGATGAAAACATGTGCCATATTGCAGTCACTGGGATATGTGAGCAAGCTAATCTGAAGGAAATAAAACAAAAGATATTTACGCATTTGTTTCATCACCAAATCAGAACTGGAGTCAGAGGATGAGGAGTAGACTTCAACATGTCAGGTTCAGTCTTCAGAGGTTGATAGGCTAACAAAGTGTTTGATACTGATTTGTTAAAAGCTTTCATAACAAGTCCTCTAACACAGGGAATAATGCAACAGCCACACAGAGCCAAAAGTCCTATGACAGTGATTAGAGAGGTGATAATAGCTAAAGTCACCGCTTTCCATTTAGCATGCCATCAATCCAGCCTGTAGGTGAAGTTTCTAGCCAGAGTGCTAACTCTTCTCTGAGTGACCGAAGCCCTGCTGAAGCTTTAGTGACGGATCCATCTAACAGTGTTGTGAGGGATAAATGTACAGCAAGCATCACCGAACAGATCACAAACACCTCCTTCCTCAGCCAGGAGCATGTCTGGTGCCATTCTGTTCTGTGGGAGGGAGCATCGAACAGTTCAGCTAATCCTTTAATAGCATCATGAGTGTAATTAACGAAACGTTGCTGATTATAATAAATATAATTGATCATATCAACATTTGTATTAATAGTTACCCAAAAGAAGAGTGATAAGAGCCCCGCCAATATCTGATGTCTAGCTTTAAACTCCTCTGGCACTCCCCTAGGAACGCCTATGCATGCATGTAATCTCTGTCGTCGAAAGAGGCCAACGGTGCATCCCTTTTCTCTCTGGAGGGATTGAAATTTGGATCTTTAATTTGACCTCTCATCACAGGCATAATTAACATCACTGGGGTACATGTACTCAACCAATTACTTGGGAATATCAAAACAAAACAGAGTGGTGATGCAGTTCCAATAGCTGTCCACTAGATGGTTCTAAATGACTGACTACAGGAAACAACATATTTGTCATGCATTGGTCGAATTGTGATCTCTTATTTCAGACAAGTGGAAAGAAAACATCCAAAGTCGACATTTACTTTTTTTTTTAAATTTATACTTTTCTATCTTTGTTTGTTTTCTTTTTTGTTTTGTTTTTCTTTGTTCCTAAAGTCACCAAAAGTTAGAATATCATAAAGCCTAATTTGCATATTAAAAAATAACATTAAATAATTGTCTTGTCCTGGCTCTTTGTTTGATTCCAGGTGATCCAGGTCGTCAGCTAGTGTTGTCAGAACAGTAGAATGTGCAGCACTTAGATTGTAATCTTCATTTCCTGTCATCTGTGAAAAATGAAGGAAGTGTCAGAACAGGTCTTAAAAACTGATCAATGTGACTGAGGGACTATTATTTTACAACACCTAATGTAACGTGCAGGCATTAAGTGTTCAGGGTTCAAATACATCTGTTACGAAATAGCATTCCTCAATTAGTCTCAAAATAAGGAATCTCCTTACGTAGATTGAATACAGAACAAAATTACTCAAAATGTTCGATTTAAATTACCAAGTCTCTCCTTTTAAAGGTGGGGTAGGTAAGTTTGAGAAACCGGCTCGAGATACACTTTTTGTTATATTCCATGGAATGCTCTTAACATCCCGATAGCAATGAATATCTTAAATGCTTTGACAAAAAATCCATTAAAAAATATCATCTGTGGAAGCCGTGGTACTGTAAAAAGCACGACCAATCATTTTAGCCGGTCCGGCTAAAATAACTGGATGGCCTACCTGCCTGTCAGCCTTCCATCTCGGCACAAACTTATCTCGTGCCCTCATTGGTCATGTGCGCGTTCGTGTGTGTTGGATGCTGTAAAGCGGCACGTGACCTCATAATAAACGTATTATATTCTTTGCAAGCTCTTGTCGGCCACATCAAATGAAGTGGCGGGCCGGGTTTTGGCCCCCGGGCCTTGAGTTTGACACCCCTGATTTAATTTAAATATAATACGTTTATTATAAGGTCACGTGCCACTTTACAGGAGCACCATAAACTACATGTCCCACAATGCATCTCATTTTGTGAGATGCGCACTGAAGAGACTTGCAATTACTTACTAGACTTATGCTTTCAGTTGTAGTTAATTATGAAGTTATCCGATAATAATCCAATGCAGAGGAAATATTATAAAATAATACATTATTTTATATATATATATTATGTATATTTATCTATGGATATTTATATAGTCTTAAAGTTACCACCGGCCCTTTGAGTGCAACCATAATTCTAATGTGGCCCACGATGAAATTTAGTTTGACACCCCTGGTTTAAATGACAGGACTAATGTTTCCTAATGCTGATTCTGTATGTCTATTCTAAGTATTGTGGAGAAATGCCCTTAAGTTTAAAGCAGACTGATTATAAAAAGACTTCCTTGTAATGGTGACAGTTTTTGGCAGCAGTTTGATTGAGTTCTTATCATCTCTGAAAAATGAAGGGAGTGTCAAAACCAGATAATCAGCTCCGTTCAACGTGACTGAGGCTCTTCAATTTTTTTTATCTTAGAAAAGTTCCAGGAATGTTATAAAACCTTCTTGTGGTGTCTTCATATTCTCTCTGTGTATAGGGCCTTTATGTCATGTCTTCATTGCTGCATCAACAGCACCGTAACTTAACAATCTAACACATACCATTTGTGTTCAACAAGCTGTTTGTCTGGGTGAATCTGGGGTCTGTGTGACACATTTGTGACCTGCTCCATCGAAATCAGTCGCATTGACCCGTAGACACATTTTGAATTGTATACACTGTTGGAAAGAGGAGATTCCTAGCTTTCTAATGATATCAGGATTGTTTTTGTACTCCAAATATTAAGCAAAATATGTCACATTATATAATGACTGTTACCGAGTCATCATTTTGAGAAAAAGGCCTTCAAAGTTTCCTCTTCTCTGGAATCCATCGATCTGATTGATTATTAGCAAATGATCAAAATAGATATTTTCGTTTGGATTACTGGCGAGTGTGTGTGTGTATACGTGTGTGTGTGTGTTTGTGTAATTTTGCGTTTCTGTGTATCGTTTGTTTCCCGGGGAAAACACTCACGAGAAACACCGGCTGTTGTTATGCCTGCTGTGACGTCAAGTTACTGCGTTCTCCGCTTGTAATTATGTCTACAAGCTTCAAAGTTGTATTTATCATCTGAATTTGCCGAAACAAGTTTAATATTCTGAAAGCCAAGACTTTGTTTATTTGAAATCAGATGAAAACAAACTGTAACGGACCCTGCCGTGTTATCTATGATTACTATACGCCTTACATTCATAATGTCAGCCGGAGGGAGGGGGGGCGGCGCTGCGGAACAGCAGAGTGCGAGTGAGAGCTGTCATCTTCCCTTTACAAGCTTCAAAAATGTATTTATCGTGTGATTTTGGAAAAAAAGTTTCATATTTTGAAAGACAAGACTTTGTTTGTTTAAAATCAAACTAAACACCCGAACCCCGAAACACTATTTTTTTACGCAAATCCACGTTTATTTATACACGACTGATTTCAATAGAGCGGGTCACATATAAGGATCACTTGATCCTGTCCAGGACTCCAAAATACTAGGCTATTCGACTACATCTGGTTGCAGTTTGTAGTATGTAAACCAGCATGCTACAACTGTCAAGTGCAAAGTCAAGACAAAGTAGTATGTCCCAGTTAACTTATTTTATTGTTGATATTGCTGATAAACACACTTCATTGTTAATCTAAGTTTTAGTTAAATACATTGTGTTTGTTTAAACAATAAGCTTGCATCGACACTCTCCTTGTGTTGAACCTGAGTCAGTTTGCAACAGGCAGAAAGGAGCACAGTTGAGCACGTTGTTGTGTTTGTGTGCAGGTACGACTCTGCTATGAATCAGTGTGAGGACAAAAACCAGACCTGGACCTAGACACCACAACAGATCCACTAAGAATCTCCAGAGGATGTTTGAACCTGCCGACGTCAAAGATGGATCCCACTCTGATCAGAAGTAATGTGTAACTCACAGTTTGTTATCAGTTTTAACATGTTTTTTTTAAAAGCAACATTTTTGCAGAGTTTCAGTGCAAATTTTCATTTATAATGTTTGTGATTTTATTAGAATCCACCATCAGAGACCAGACTCCCCTGTACCAAGCTGTTTGTCTATGAAGAGTGAACGGTCTATGCACCCACCAATTAAGTTTGAAGATGGAAAGCATTCTGATAGTTCACGGTAAAAATTAAGAGCTTACATTATTTTAGTTTTTTTCTATTAAAATGCTTGAAATTCATCGTAGTTATCAACAACGTTTTATCTTCTGAACATTCATCAGTGATTGTGTTTCTATCAGGGGTCAACATGAGAGACCAGACTCTCCTGGAATCAGCTGTGAGTCCATAGAGAGTGACTCGTCTATGCACCCACCAATGAAGTTTAAAAAAAATGGAGAGCATGATGTTGGTCCAAGGTAAGAATTTAAAGCAAAAGCTATCTTTGTTTTAATCTGTTACATCGCTTGCAATTCAACGTAGTTATCAACAACATTTATCTTCTGAACACTCATCAGTGATTGTGTTTCTATCAGGATCCACCATGATCCAATTGTGTTCCACATGAGAGAACAGTCCATCTCACCCTCAACTGTGTTTAAACAAATTGTTAATGTTAATGTTAATACTATTTTAAATGGTGTTTTAAACAGAGAAATGTAATGGCGTGTACATAATTTGTCAACTGTATGTCGTGTTTGTAGAAGGATCCTCGAACACAGCCCATGCTTTTATTTTCTGTATTTGTTCAAATCCTCCTCTTTGCTCCACAGAGTTCATCAGCAGAGATCAGAGGGTCCTGGTGGTCAGTCTGCCCAGCAGCATCAAACTGATCTGGATGCCATATTTATGGTGAGTGAATGTACAGCTACTCCTGCTGACTACAACAGCCCTAACTGTCTCCCTAACCGTTTCCCAATTTGCATACTTCTGAAGTTACAACCACTGTTTTGAGTGTAAAAAGTAAAAAGTTGAGTAGAGTGTGGACCGCTAGAAACTTCTCCCCATCAACAATTGCCATTTTGGCTTCCCAACGGAAGTTGCGAGGCCTGTCGGATTGTTAATGAACGGTGAACACTGCATTATAAAGTTATAGGTTTCTATATTTCACTTTTTAATGAAAGTATCACTGGTAACACGTCTATTTAATCGTTTATTTGAACCGGGACAATGCACATTAATGAACATTTTAAACAAAATAATGCTTTGAAATGGAAATGTGCCGGATTTTAGCTTTGAGCTAATTTCCATCATACTGATAACGATGCTTATGATGATACTGCCTCTTGGTTTTTGCTACGGTAAATTCAATCAAATACTAAGCTTTTTCTGCGTTTTTAGTTTGCACATGCTGAATTTAATTATTTCACTACCGGGCATTGTGTTTTTTGTCCTGAGATGACAATACAAGCCTTCAGATGCTCAGCACTCCAGAGAGGTTTTTTTCTAGTTCAGCCGACCTGACATTAGCTGCTGCAGTTTTGGATCTACAGGGCTGCTATAGCTGAGTAGCAGGCATTGCATTTTAAATCTCTCACTTTAAAACTGCCTGATGAAGAAACCCACAAGAAAATATTTTCCCAATTGTGCCTCTGTTAATGCTACACCTTTACAGGTAGGAAGCGTAGTTATACAGTGTAGCTGTAAGAAATAAACTGCAAATGTAAGGCAGGTACACGATCTGATGTTGACTACCAGCTAAAGTTGAAATTGTATTCTGTTCCAGCTGCTGGAGGACGACATCGTTACTTTTGTAAAGAACGAGCTGAAGAAGATCAAGAAAGTCCTGACTTCAGGTTACCCAGAATGCTTAGAGAGTCAGAGGGAAGATGAGGAGGTGTTGGACTGTGAGGATGAAGAGCAGAGGAGGAGCAGCAGAGGAGCATTTCTGAACATCTCACTGCACTTCCTGAGGAGCATGAAGCAGGAGGAGCTGGCTGACCTTCTGCAGAGCAGTAAGAGGGTTTAACAGTAGCATTAATCTAATACTCTCATGTCTATAGCTAGACAAATAAACTCCCCCTGAAATAACATAAAACATAAACCTAATTAAAGCTGCGAGCAGGTCTTCGACGATCCGCACAGGTTTGCTGTTGTCCGCACAATGTACATGAGAGTTACACCAACATCATGTTTCATGGCGGTTATATGTCGCCACGGCAACGGCATATGATTACACCCCATAATAGGCTTAGAAGTCTTGAGGGCTGCATCGTTAACATGTTAAGTTTTGGAGCTTTTGGAGCATGTAAACTGGAGTTATGAGAAAACCGTGTTTCATGGCGAGCATTGTGTTGCCATGGCAACAGCATATGACGAAATCTCAAAACTGACATGTAGATGTCTTCAGGCCTCGACTGTTGGCACACATGTAAAGTTTGAGCACTTTATGACCTTTTTCATAGGAGTTATAGCAGTATCGTGTTTAACGGCGAGGGATGCGTTCAACAGCTCTTGAGGAAAACTCACAAGTGGCACATAGACATGTTGAATCGTGTTTTATGGCGAGGGATGCGTTCCAATGGAAACAGCATATGATGACAGCCAATAATTGACATAGAGCTGTTCAGGGCCAGAGTGTTAATGATAATCTGAAGTCTGGTGCCAATTGGACGATTTTCCTTTGTGTTACGACAACATCGTGTTTTATGGCGAGGGATGTGTTTCCATGGAAACGGCATCGGATGAGACTTCAGATTTGACGTATCGCTGTTGAGGCATGGACCGATGATATACATGTAAAGTTCGATGGCGATCGAACCGTGTCCATTGAAGTTACAGCGACATCGTGTTTTATGGCGAGGGATGCGTTGCCATGGTAACGCCACATTTTAAAACCTCTTATTTTACGTAGAGCTGTTCACGGCAGCAGTGTTAACCATCAAGTGACGTTTGGCGGCGTTCGGAGCATGTCAGTTGGAGTTATGTCATCCTCGTGTTTGATGGCGAGGGATCGCCTAGCATCGAGCGAACGTGAAATTGGGCGCCTTATCATAGCTACGCCTTGCGGTAAAAAGTTTAGATTTTCATAACTTTTCATCCCCTAGGTATCAAGACGTTTTTTTGGCTCCTCACTTCAGATATACACAGCAAATGTTGTCCATTTACGTGAAAGTGAAATTAGTAGGAGTTTATGTTAAAAACTGAAGTGGGCGTGGCCTGCGCATTTTTTACGCAAAGTTGCGGAACCAATTTCACACGTCTATTTCCACCATTTCTGACATGCGTGCGGAATTTGGTGAGTTTTCATATATGTTGCGGGCGTCAACTATGTGTTAAAAGACGAAAGATAATAATATTTAAAGCTGCAAGCAGCGATGAGTAGGGGCGCCACCAGGGATTTTGGGCCCCATGAAAAGATATCACATTGGGCCCCACCACCAGGCCCAGGCCACGCCAACCAAGCACAATTGCTGTAACCACACCTCCAGAACCCAACCTACTCATCTATGCTTTAAATAACTCTACCTGTACAGGCTTGCATCTATCTTGTAGTCCAATACTAACCGCAAAATATTTACTGACACTCAGCTGTGAAAATATAACACTGTGCAGACGTGCAACATTCTGCTGCAGTAGAATTCACTATTTGATATAAAACTAACATTCCTGGCAATAGATCTCAATAGTCATCTTTTATGGTGTAAATGCCTTTTTAATAATAACATTTTTGAATGGAACATTCTCAACATGAATGCATAAATCCAAATAAATATAACTTAAATATGTGGAAAAATACTGTGTTTGAAATGTGTAATTGAAATGAGATGTTAGCTTTTTGTTTTGATATATATATATATATTTGTTGTATTCCAGTCTCCCTTCAGATATGTTAAGTGGCATGGCATTCAACACAATGCTGCTCACCTCCTTCAGTTGGGAGAAAAGCTGGTTCAGGTTCAGCATTATGGGGGGACAGGGCTGCTGAGCCTTAAGATGGATTTGTTGGTCCTGGCACCAGGGGGAGGGACAACTGATTTAGTATGAATAGCTGCTAAAAATCTACTTTCATTTATTAAATGTCAGCTAAAAGAGCAGTGAAATGAAAAACCTCTGAATTTTCTGTGAAGATATTAACAGTACTTAATGTCAGCTTAGTAAATTATTATTTACAATGGACTACACTTAGCTAACAGACTAATTTCCACCACTCATGGAAAAAACACCCACCTTTTATTTTGAAAAACTGGGTGACATGCTGTCGCCCTTTAGTCCCTCTCTCTTTTCTTTCTCTCCTTTCTTTTCTCTTTTGAAAGCCTGACTTTGTTAGTCGTTGAGACATGGTACACACATAAGTACTAGCATCCCTCCTCACATGCTCTCACTCTCTGCTAGAAAGTGCCGGTGCCTCACCGCGGTTGGAGGCAGGACCAAATCATTACATGTAAATAGAGGGGGGTGTACAGAGGCTTTGGATAATTAACTTTTGGAAGAAAATAAGTTAAATGAATCATACGTTGAGTGAGTGCATTATCAATATAACGTTCTATTAATGTTAATTATTGATGAATGATGAAAGGTTACTTAAACATTTTTTTCTTAATGTTCTAAAATAGTTTGGGCCCCTGTCAGTCACAGGCCCTTAGAATCGTCCTAACTTTTCACCCCCTTACGGCGCCCCTGGCGATGAGCAGCGATGAGCAGCGATGAGTAGCGATGAGCAGCGATGAGCAGCGATGAGCAGGTCTTCGGCGATCCACGCAGGTTCGCTGTTGTCCGCACGTCGACGTCACGCAGATGTTTCCCGGCAGAGCCGGCCCGACCCATTAAGCGACATAAGCGGCCGCTTAGGGCCCCGCAGCCACTAAGGGCCCCCTAGCAAAAATTGAAAAAATAATAATATAAAAAATCACAGTCGCCGTGATAAGTATGTTTAACTAATTTTGTTAATATGCCTAGATTGCCTACTCTCAAAGTCATGTATTATATTATTGAGTCAATCATATAATACATTAACCGTGCTTTACCTGAACCTCATCATGACACTAGAGGACGGCAGGATTGTAATTTCCCGTGTTCAGTGAATGCAACAGAGGCAAGACACCAGACCAACCAGAGAATTGAATGGAAATAAACATCTGTCTTATTGGCTGACAGGTACCTATCCTGTGAGCTGTGACAATGTTTAAAATAAACTCTCAGTCTCAGACTCAGAGTTTTTGAAGATGGACATAAGAACATTTGTTCTTAAAAGAGATGACAATTCTCAAGTGGTGGTTCACACAATAACCCCAGAGCCAGCACTTGAGCCAGGAGAAATTACAGCTACGTTGACGTTACTTTGAATCGCGGGGGTAAGCTAAACCGTTAGCAAGTAGCTATAGCTAGCCAGATATATTAAATAAACACTTTGTCATACAATCTAAATGTAATGTTTTTTAGCGTTACCTGGTGATTTCAAAGAAAGCTCTCTGGGAAATGTTGACTTACTGTTCGACATGAAGCTAGAAGCTACCTTACAGTACACAGTTGATCCTGAGTCCTGTCAGTTAAAGTGTTTCATAGTTAGCATAGCTAAGCATCAACCTAGCACTGAAATATATGGATGTTATGTGACAGTATTTCTGAGAAAAAGTCAGCTGAAATGGTGGCATAGTTGCCACTGCTTTACGTGTCGACAGCATGATTGAACGTATTTGCAGCAGTAAATGTGGCTGTTTGGCCACTGACGTTGCCATAACAACACCTGAATGTAAATGTGCAACCTCTTTTTGTGACAGATTTTTGCATGAAATTATAATTCTTCTGAATGATATTCCTATTGACAGCTAGTTTTTATGTGAACATTATGAGATGGACAGCCAGAGAGAATAAATGAAAAACAGTTATGAAATACTATATGACAAAACAAGAATACAGTTTAAAAGGGGAGTGATTTGTAAAATATCCATAAAGAAAAATCTGTTTAGAGTTCTGTTTCATATGGGTGTTGAGAGATGTATCCATAGATCTCTTAATGTTGCTCTCAAAGTGCACCAGATTGATGCTTTTAACTTCAATATTTAAAAAAAAATCTTCCCGGGGGAGCATGCCCCCGGACCCCCCTAGAGGAGGTTAGGTCCACGGTGTTTACATGCTTATTTATACAATATGTGTGCTTATGCTAACATCATAAGACAGGAGCACTAGAGTGAGGGGGGCCCCCAAGCCAAAGCTCGCTTAGGGCCCCCAAAAGTCTAGGGCCGGCCCTGTTTCCCGGACTCGGCCGTTGACAAACTTTCGGGCATATCGGACAATGTCTGTTACAGCAATAACATAAACGTCATGTTTGATGGTGAGGGATTTGTCGCCATGGCAACGGCATATGATGACACCAAATAATACTCTTAAATGTCTTGAGGGCTGCATCATTACGCACAACGCAATGAGTCAAAATGTTCCACTATGTCCACTGCAAACAGCGCTCTGCATGTTCGACTGTTCCACTGTCTGTGTGTGTCTGTCAACGCTTTGGTCCAATCACATTCAGCATCCCGTCAGCGTTTTTTCCCCCCACCAACAGTCTGCGAATCAGAGGCACAGTAGGGCGGGTCTTCGCGGAATGCGGGTGGGAAAAATGCGTGTGTCGTCTCTTTCAACCTGTCTGAGTCAGAGCGAGAGTTTTTTTTTTTAAAAAGTCAGAGCGAGAGTTGACAGCGCATCTAGTTGCATCTGTACTGTAGCTAATAGCCTAGTTTCACCAGCAGGCAGCTATTAGAAACATATTCAAAGATGACCAGTAAAAGAAAAGTCGACAGTGAAAATCGGAAATTCAAAGATGAATGGACTGAAAAATATGCGTTCATCCTCCCTCCAGCGAGCACCAAACCAATGTGCCTAATATGCCAAGAAACAGTAGCTCTTGTGAAGAGTGACAATTTGAAACGGCACTATGAAACAAAACACAACTATTTTGAAGCGACCTTTCCTCAAAATTCAGCGGTAAGAACCACAAAAATAAATGGGATGAACTCATCATATCAAGCTGCAAGCAGGATCCTTGTTACATCTATGTCACAACGAGAAAAGGCAACTGAGTCCTCACTCAGAGTGGCATGGGTGTTGGCTAAACACAAGAAGCCATTATCTGATGCAGAAATAATAAAAGAATGCATGCAGTGGCGTTTTTATATGTACAAAAGTGGTGGGGCACGAACAACTTTGATGTGTATATAAGCTTCTGGTGCTTTTTTAAACACGTAAACAAATAGCTGTAGGCTATCCATGGTCCCGATAGAGAGAGGGGAGGGGGGGGGTAAGGAAAACACAGACACTCATCACCGAGGTCACAATATCAATCGATCCAGCAGAGCCTATATAGCCTAATAGTCTATAGGAGAAAGGAGAAATCGGCAGAGCTGCAGCTGAGAAAAGATTGAGTGTGTGTGTGTGAGGAAGTCCGCGGATTGGTCCATTTGGACCAATCCACGGACTTAACATAACGGCTCCGCGGACGTAACGGCTCCACGGATTGGTCCATTTGGACCTAGAGCCGCTTTCACACCAAGTACTTTGCCGTACTTAGTGCCGGCACTTAGTGCCCCGGCACTTATTACCCCAGGGCACTTAGTACAGATCGCGTTCACACCGGAATAAGTTCCCTGAGGGAAGATTACGCAAATGAGCCGCTGACGTCACTTCTTCTTCTGCTTTGGGTTTACTGGCAGGCCGCAAACCACTTCACGGCGTATACTGCCACCCGAAGTCCCCCGACCGGAAGTCCCCGGAGTTGGGGACTGGCTTCAGTAGAAGCTGCTGGGACTCCCAGCAGCTTCTACTGAAGCCTTCCGAGTAAATCGCCAGAACGCCGACACCTCCTCATCTCCACCGCTCCCATGTTTTTTTTTGTATTGCCATAAGTTATTCTCTCTCCATTGGTGCGCGGGGCTAATGCTAATGCTAATAATGCTAATGCCACAAATACAATGGCGGCTTCACAAAACTTTTCAGAGTTTTACGGGGCGTGGTTTGCAATTCGCCCAGCCAATAGAAATTGGTACTTTTTTGGTACTTTTTTGCTACCACCTCTCTAGCAGGCACTAAAAATGGGGGTAAAAGTTCCCGGCACTAAGTACTCTTTTTGGTGTGAACGCGACATAAGGGGTACTAACGGAATTAAACGGGAAAAGTACGGGTGAAAAGTACTCCGGTGTGAACGCGCCTAATGGGTCCATTTGGGTATGGGCACGTCACTGTACCCAGGAAGAACATAATGGAAAAAGAGAAATCTCCAACGAGGCGTTCTGGGGCAGCATAGACAGGTATTTTCTGTGTTAGAGTTTTACTCGCTACAGGGTGTACTTTGAGGGTTTGTGACTCTGCAGACCGTTCACATGCAGAACAAGCTTCATAACACACAAGGGGACGGGTAATAACCGGAAAAGCATGACGAGGGACCTTTAAACCAAACAAACTAAACCACTGGAGGCCACAAGCACTGACCAATCAATGATAAAGTAGGGGTGTCTTACCTCGCTAAAGTAGCTGAGTATCATTTATCAGGGAGTATTATGGGTGTCAGAGCAAAAATACTTACAGTATAAGTCGTTTTATATTTTCTTTAAAAGGCTCTGTAGGTACAGAGTACTTTCTAAAACAATATCAGTATAGCTTAGCTTATGCTGATGAATATATTTGTATCAGATACCTGAATTGGCTGGAAACATTCAAATGATGTTCTCATTGATGTGTTTAGGAGGTTTACTTACTGTTGCATACACATTTTAATTAGTTTTGTGCTGGTACATTCAGGAACTGCTGCTGCAGTCTGCAAACGTAAACTCAAATCCACCCTGAAGGAGAGGTTCCAGTGTGTGTTTGAGGGCATTGCTAAAGCAGGAAACCCAACCCTTCTGAACCAGATCTACACAGAGCTCTACATCACAGAGGGGGGGGCTGCAGAGGTCAATGAGGAACATGAGGTCAGACAGATTGAAACAGCCTCCAGGAAACCACACAGACCAGAAACAACCATCAGACAAGAAGACCTCTTTAAAGCCTCACCTGGAAGAGATGCACCAATCAGAGCAGTGATGACAAAGGGCGTGGCTGGCATTGGGAAAACAGTCTTAACACAGAAGTTCACTCTGGACTGGGCTGAAGGCAAAGCCAACCAGGACATCCAGTTCACATTTCCATTCACCTTCAGAGAGCTGAATGTGGTGAGAGAGAACAAGTACAGCTTGGTGGAACTTGTTCATCACTTCTTCTCTGAAACCAGAGACGCAGGAATCTGCAGGTTTGATCAGTTCCCGGTCGTGTTCATCTTTGACGGTCTGGATGAGTGTCGACTTCCTCTGGACTTCCTAAACACTGAGATCCTGACTGACGTCACAGAGTCCACCTCAGTGGATGTGCTGCTGACAAACCTCATCAGGGGGAAGCTGCTTCCCTCTGCTCGCCTCTGGATAACCACACGACCTGCAGCAGCCAATCAGATCCCTCCTGAGTGTGTGGACATGGTGACAGAGGTCCGAGGGTTCACTGACCCACAGAAGGAGGAGTACTTCAGGAGGAGATTCAGAGATCAGGAGCAGGCCGGCACCATCATCTCCCACATCAAGACCTCACGAAGCCTCCACATCATGTGCCACATCCCAGTCTTCTGCTGGATCTCTGCTACAGTTCTGGAGGAGGTGTTGAAAACCAGAGAGGGAGGAGAGCTGCCCAAGACCCTGACTGAGATGTACATCCACTTCCTGGTGGTTGAGGCCAAAGTGAAGAACGTCAAGTATGATGAAGGAGCTGAGACAGATCCACACTGGAGTCCAGAGAGCAGGAAGATGATGGAGGCTCTGGGAAAACTGGCTTTTGAGCATCTGCAGAAAGGCAACCTGATCTTCTATGAGTCCGACCTGACAGAGTGTGGCATCGATATCAGAGCAGCCTCAGTGTACTCAGGAGTGTTCACACAGGTCTTTAGAGAGGAGAGAGGACTGTACCAGGACAAGGTGTTCTGCTTCGTCCATCTGAGCGTTCAGGAGTTTCTGGCTGCTCTTCATGTCCATCTGACCTTCATCAACTCTGGAGTCAACCTAATGTCAGAAGAACCATTAATGTCTCGTCAGCCTAAAGGTTTCAAGGCCAAATCAACACTTTTCTACCAGAGTGCTGTGAACAAGGCCTTACAGAGTCCAAACGGACACCTGGACTTGTTCCTCCGCTTCCTCCTGGGTCTTTCAATGCAGACCAATCAGAAACACCTCCAAGGCCTGCTGACACAGACAGGAAGTGGCTCAGAGACCAATCACAAAACAGTCCAGTACATCAATGACATGATCAGTCAGAATCTGTCTCCAGAGAGAAGCATCAACCTGTTCCACTGTCTGAATGAACTGAATGATCGTTCTCTAGTGGAGCAGATCCAACAGTCCCTGAGATCAGGAAGTCTCTCCACAGATAGTCTCTCTCCTGCTCAGTGGTCAGCTCTGGTCTTCATCTTACTGTCATCAGGAGAAGATCTGGACGTGTTTGACCTGAAGAAATACTCTGCTTCAGAGGAGGCTCTTCTGAGGCTGCTGCCAGTGGTCAAAGCCTCCAGGAAAGCTGTGTGAGTGGATGAATAAAAGGAATACGAACATTATCCAACTTGTTTATATGTCATAGAGGAGAAATAATATATATATTTTTTTTATTTATTAAAAATAATCCTTCAGGCTGAGTAGCTGTAACCTGTCAGAGAAAAGCTGTGAAGCTTTGTCCTCAGTCCTCAGCTCCAAGCCCTCTAGTCTGAGAGAGCTGGACCTGAGTAACAACGACCTGCAGGATTCAGGAGTGAAGAACCTGTGTGCTGGACTAGAGAGTCTGCCCTGTTCTCTGGAAACTATCAGGTAAGTGTAAAATAGTTTAAAGTAAGGGTCCTCTGAGCTCTCTTTTTCATGTATTACTTGTTTTTTGGTCTGATGAAAATCCTCCTCCAGGCTGAGCAGCTGTAAGCTGTCAGAGAGAAGCTGTGAAGCTCTGTCCTCAGTCCTCAGCTCCCAGTCCTCTAGTCTGAGAGAGCTGGACCTGAGTAACAACGACCTGCAGGATTCAGGAGTGAAGAAACTGTCTGC
Source organism: Trematomus bernacchii (assembly GCF_902827165.1). NCBI lineage: Eukaryota > Metazoa > Chordata > Actinopteri > Perciformes > Nototheniidae > Trematomus > Trematomus bernacchii. The sequence goes on from NW_022987699.1 coordinate 169,408, forward strand.
TGGACTTGAGAGTCCACACTGTGAGCTGGAAACTCTCAGGTCAGTATTCTGCAGGTTTTTTTTTAAGTTTACTCCGTAAGATTTCCTTAATATATTTAGTTATTATAATTACTTATTGAAGAGCCTCTTTGGACCAAGATGACTTAAATGATACTGAGTTGCCCCAGAAGTGGCACCAATATTCAAGGGTTTTTGTGTTTCCACTACTCAAGACTTTCAGGTTACATGAGAAGATTATTCCTTTATTACACAGTAATTATTAATGATGTTCTTAACTATTTGTTTAAATTATGCAGCCCCCATGGGACCTAATGTCTTGGTTTTTATTTCACATGATTTATCCCATATCACTCTGACAAGCATATTGAAATAGGGTGTGTTGGACTGAATTGGTAACTCCAATTTAGGCCATCAGCAAAGGTGACCATGAGTAGAGTCAACATTATGAGTGTGTGTGTGTGTGTGTGTGTGTGTGTGTGTGTGTGTGTGTGTGTGTGTGTGTGTGTGTGTGTGTGTGTGTGTGTGTGTGTGTGTGTGTGTGTGTGTGTGTGTGTGTGTGTGTGTGTGTGTGTGTGTGTGTGTGTGTAGACTCTCAGGTTGTCTGGTCACATACAAAGGCTTTGCGGCTGAGGCTGAGGCTGAGGCTGAGCTGGACCTGAGCTACAATCATCCAGGAGTCTCAGGAGTGAAGCTGCTGTCTGCTCTACAGGAGGATCCACACTGGAGACTGGAGACTCTCAGGTATGGACAGACCTCACTCTCTATCAATTCCTAAATATTTTGATAAATTTAAGCTCAGACATGAATGATTATTAGATTCATCCATAGATATCTTTTGACTTTAATTCTAGCACCACCAGAAGGTTTAAACCTGTGTAGTTTAGGGAAAAACAACGTTTGATAAAATGTGATAAAATGTGTAACACACTTGAGAACACCTGTTCCTCAACCTATAAGATACAATAATTCAGATTCAAATTAGCTAGAACCCTCAATAAGAACGTAACAATGGAGGCCAATGGCCCTTTTGACCCAACTTCACTTAATTTAGACTTTTTAATAATAACATTAAACATCCTTTTCTGCTAAGAGAAACACTGTTTAGCTTATTGTATTCTCTGATAACTTCAAAATGATGCCTTAATATGACATTTGAAATGTTGACAGTCCTTTAACTCAGTGGTTCTCAACTGGTGGGTCGCGACCCAAAAGTGGGTCGCGGACCCGTTTCGAGTGGGTCGCGAATGTGTGAGTGAAAAAAAAAATAGTTTTTTGTTTGTTTTTTGGGGAAAAGGTCAAACTTTTATTTTGAAAGCCCGATTTTCTAACGCTGTGCATGCAGTAGGCGTGCGTTGGACTGCAAGTACCAACCCAGTCTCACATCTAAACATGTAATAACTACGTTGGTCCACAACTTGGGACGTAGTATTTCTACAAAAAACGCCTCTGAAATTGTTATTCCCTACAATTTTTTTCACCATTCATTTCCAATGGCTGGCATCTATGTCACGTGATCTTCAACTTTCTCTCCGCAGAAATAAAAACACATGGCCGACCTTCGTTTTATTCTCGGTAGAAAATGCCTATTTTAAGGTTAGTTTGGCCATTAAAATGCGTTTTGATGTAATTTGATGCGAGAAATATGAGTTGTTATTTCAGATTATCGACTGACAGCCCTATAAATAATACATTATTCCGAGTGTGCTTGCTTTTCTCTTTGAAAGTCATCACATAACGGCATTGTAATACACGGTTCGGCTGCATTAAATATGACATATCTGCCGTAGTTAACTCTATGTATAGAGCCCTGATGACAAGACTTCTAGACAAACAGGAACTGCCGCCAAAACTGAAAACTTGACGTGGATCTTAAATATATAAGCAATTAAACAACATCTTACATTTCTTTTCACACAATACGTCTCCTTGCAGTATCAACACTAATTCGGCTGACTTTTATATTTGATCCAATTGGTAGATAGGCTGTATTTACGCCATAACGGTGCACAGCTGATAGAAAGGGACACCGACTGGTTAAAGCACGTTATTGCATTTTATAATTTTATTATTAGATATTAATGTTTGTTTAAACATATTTAACACATATAATTAGATATTAATGATATTAATATATTAATATATTAATATTAATATATAAATGTTTGTTTAAATCCCGTTTAACGGGATTTAAACAAAAGAAAAGGGTTTCGCACTCCTGGGCAAATTAAAGCGTGTCTTTCAAGACAGGTTAAATTAGTTTAGCTTTCCAAGATACAAAAATGTACAAAAGGACCGGTAATCGGTAGATTTAAACACACAGCACAACAGATCAGATTTTCAACAACAATCGCGGAGTTGGGAGTTGGGAGTAGGAGAGGTTGATGGGAGAGAGGCAGAGGAACTGCATGGCTGCAGCTTAAATGCTCCTGTTTCCTCAGGTGGACCAATCAGCCTGTCGAAGGCAGCCAATCAGCAAACGGGCACCACCTGCTCACTCACACACACACAGCCACACAGAGGGTGTTTCTCAATGTCGAGTACGCTTGCTTGGTAGCACATGTATTTTGTTATGACCTGGCTCAAAAGGCCACAACAAAGAGGAGACACACCATATCCACATTTAACAAAAGATGTTTATTTAAGCAAACCATTCAAATGAACCAAATTAATAAAGTGCAAAACAAGTAAAGTATGAGGTGTGGATGTCAGTGGTATCAGTAGTGTAAATGCAGGGTGAGGACATGTGGACATGTATGAGTGTGAGAGTGTTGAAGTGCACAAAGTGAAGCAACTGAAGAAACTCAGCATACTCAACAAAACCGGGGTGCCTGCAGGGAGAAGCAGAGGGAAGACAGAGAGGAGCAGAGGCTGGGTCTGGTGCAGGGCACCAGACCCAGGTGCCCTGCAGTTACTGCAATCAAGGCAATCAAGGAGGCTGGATGCAGCACAGCCACACCCTCCCAAGATGAACCCACAGGGCATAACAGTGGGTCTGTCACTTGCTTCAGAAGCGAGTCAAGAATACTTCCTGGCATTCGGAAAACAAAGAGTGGAACAGGCTAGCAAGTGTGCAGGTGTGTGTCATATGAGAGGCCCCGCCTTACATCTTCCGCCACAGATTTGGGGAAATTGGTCCGTGCGCAAAGCATTGTGGGGATTTTAAGACCGCGGAGTCTACACATGTGCAGCCTCGATATTTCTCCGGGCGTACGCCGGGCTCGGTAGATTTCCAAGTATGCTGGAGATTGGAACAGTACTTCGGCGGCACTCGATGACGTAGTATGCTTGAAATAGTGGCTCTGAAGCAGCTTTACTCGACATTGAGAAACACCCAGTCTCTCACAGGAGGAGGGAAAAATATCCGCACACACATGACATAACGACCCAGGGTCGTAACATGTATGAAATGTCCTTGATCATTCAGACTGTTTCTTCCTCCAGGGCTGACCATTGTGGAGAGCAGTGGTTAAAACCTGATGTGAAGAAATGTAAGTATGGATTTAGGTTGATTATGATGACAAAACAGTCAGTTGAGATATGTATTCATTATCACATTACTGACAAGATTATCACATTTATACAAATACATTATAATAAACAGCACCTGTTCAAAAACAAAGAAAAAAGCCTTCATATGTGTTTTATGATAAACAGATGCTGTGTCTTTCTCTCATCAGATTCCTGTGAACTCACACTGGACACAAACACAGCAAACAGAAACCTCAAACTGTCTGACAGCAACAGGGAGGTGACACGTGTGAGAGAGGAGCAGCCATATCCTGATCATCCAGAGAGGTTTAACATCTGGCCTCAGCTGATGTGTAGAGAAGCTCTGACTGGTCGGTGTTACTGGGAGGTCGAGTGGAGAGGAGAGGTCTATATATCAGTGACTTACAGAGGAATCAGCAGCAGAGGAGACAGTGATGACTGTCTCTTTGGATGGAATGATCAGTCCTGGTCTCTAAAGTGCTCTAATGGAGAGGGTTACTCTGTCAGACACAATAAAAGTAAAACAGTCCTGCCTCTCTCCTCCTCCTCCTCCTCCCCCTCCTCCCCCTCCTCCCCCTCCTCCTCCTCCTCCTCCTCCTCCTCCTCCTCCTCTGGTAGAGTAGCAGTGTATCTGGATCATCCTGCTGGCTCTCTCTCCTTCTACAGGGTCTCCTCTGACACACTGACCCACCTCCACACCTTCAGAACCACATTCACTGAACCTCTGTATGCTGGGTTTGGGTTCTGGTCAGATGACTCCTCAGTGTCTCTGAGTTCTCTGTAGGAGGAGACCACTTCCAGTCCTGCTGTAATGTCCCTGGTCTCGGGGGACATGGACATAACATGAGTGTAGCAAGAGATATCTTCCAGTCGTGTGTTTAAAATGTTGGTAGTGATCCGGCTACACTTTGGTTAACATTTGGATCTATGATTGTGCCTTTACGTGGAGGAGCAGCATGTAGTTATAATGCTCCGTACATCTGAAAAAACTCCCAGTAATCAAGTGTCTCACACTTTTTGTCTGTACTTAAAGGACAGAAAAAACGTTGTTTCTATAGGTAAATACACATCTGAGTTGACAAATATGACATGTGGGGTACCTCAAGGCTCCATCTTGGGGCCTCCTCTCTTTAACATCTACATGCTACCACTGGCTCAGATAATGAAAAACAACTAAATAAGTTACCATAGCTATGCGGATGACACACAAATGTACGTAACAATTTCACCAGGAGATTATGCTCCAATTCAAACACTGAGTAAGTGCATTGAACAAATCAATGACTGGATGTGTCAGAACTTTCTCCAATTAAACAAAGATAAAACTGAGGTAATGGTTTTTGGAGCCAAGGCAGAACGTATAAAAGTTAGCGCTGAGCTTCAGTCTGCAATGTTCAAAACAACAGATAAAGCCAGAAATCTAGGTGTAATCATGGACTCTGACCTGAGTTTCAACAGTCACATTAAAACAGTTACTAAATCAGCCTACTATCACCTAAAGAACATATCTAGGATTAAAAGACTAATGTCACAGCAGGATTTGGAAAAACTTGTCCATGCTTTTATCTTCAGTAGACTGGACTACTGCAATGGTGTCTTTACAGGTCTCACTAAAAAATCTATTAGAAAGCTGCAGCTAATTCAGAACGCCGCTGCTCGAGTCCTCACTAACACTAAGAAAGTGGATCACATCACTCCTGTTCTGAAGTCCTTACACTGGCTTCCTGTGTGTCAAAGAATAGATTTCAAAATATTGTTGCTGGTTTATAAAGCTTTGAATGGTTTAGGCCCAAAATACATGTCTGACCTCCTGCTAAATTATGAACCATCCAGAACTCTCAGGTCTTCAGGGACTGGTCAGCTTTCTGTCCCCAGAGTCAGAACTAAACATGGTAAAGCAGCATTCAGTTATTATGCTCCAAATATCTGGAACAAACTCCCAGAAACCTGTAGGTCCGCTGCAACTCTTACTACTTTTAAATCCAGGCTGAAGACTTTTCTTTTTGCCGCTGCTTTTAATTGAACTATTCACATCTTAAACTGCACTGTAACTTTTATCCATGTATTTTTTCTTTTAATGTTTATTTTATTATCTTTTCTTTTTAATGACTGATTTTAAATGCCATTTTCTTAATGTCTTCCATTTTTGTAAAGCACTTTGAATTGCCTTGTGTTGAAAGGTGCAATATAAATAAACTTGCCTTGCCTTGCCTTGCCTTGCCTTGCCTTGCCTTTTAATAAATGTTTTTTCAATGTATTCAAATGTGTTTTTTAAACGTTTCGTTTGCACTTTGTCGTAAGTATTTTAATGTTTTTGTAAAGCACTTTGAATTGCCTTGTTGATATGTGCTGTATAGATACACTTTCTTTTACTGGAATAAATCTTTATTTTCTTTGTAAAATGGTGAAATGATCTCCTCTGGGCTGAACTCTTTGTGTACAAACTGCTGTGACATATATGCAGTTTAATAAAGCTTTATTTAGAGCAGCATATAATAGCTCCTAATAATCTATGTAACAATCGTTATTAAATTCAATAGAGGTTTGAAGACAAACAAATCTGTCAATGATCTCATGACTCAAGAAATGTTTTGGCATCCAAATTATTTTCAAAAGTGTATATAATTGTAAATTGTTACAAAGGTCTTACCTAACTTAGGAACTGTAAGAAGTGCTTGATTGCTCACTGAGATGCAGGGCAGTTAGAGTAAATGAACTGCATGGTAAATGGATATATAAAGATATTTTCCAGTCTTTGCCAACCAGCTTGACTAGATAGCAGTACATTGAGAAGGCCCACAATGAAAAGTGTCTCTGAACATCATCTCTCAGAATGATGCATTTGCTTGTAGACCTGTGTGTGTTCTCCTGTCATCTCTCAGTGGCTGACTGCACACCACATGAAGCTCAACCTAAACAAGCCTTAACTGCACAGAATGGCTCATTGGTGCTGGTCCCAGGCCTACACATAGCACTATCACTAGATACTATATTCCCCTCAAATGCATAGTACTTGAATCCCAGTCATTGTGTCACATTTCTGACAATTAGTGATGTTACGTTCACGAACGATCCGATTCTTTTGAACGGCTCTTTGGTACGAACGAAGGGAACCGAATCGTACTTGGTGAGAGCCTTTCTTTTTATCGTTGGTTCACTGCCTGCCATAAATCCATTGGCCTTTACGGGAACTTGCTTTCCTGAATGCACTTAGCCGTAGATGATGGCATAACGCATTCTGCTTGAGTAGTAGTTTGGCTGAGAGATGTAGCAAGTTATACATTTTCTGTAAGTAAAAGTAGATTTCTGGCAATACAGTCAATCATTATCCTGGTGATTATTTCGCAGATAAACCTAGTAACCCCGCCCCCTTAAAAAAAAAAGGTCCCTTTTGAACGGCTCTCGGAAAGGAACGGAGCCATGAGATCCGGCTCCCTTCAAATAGCCGTAATTCCCATACTGACAACTATGTTATGATATTTGGTCAAAGTGCCGATATAAAACGGAGGAGAAGTTTGATGAGCCTCTTAGACTTTGCGCTCCCCTCCATTCTGCATTATTTATATTTTTAACCAAATCGAATATAGTGGAATATCGCAGATGTATAAAGTAGTGTCAAAAATCGAAATGTAAATGTTTGGTAAAAACTTGTATTTTTATTTTTCTCTGTGTCTCTGCTGACCTGCTGTATGGTGGTCGTCAAAAAATGAAAAACACAATCTGGTGAAAGGATTTTATTTAAAAACTGAAGCTGCTCAGAGAGATGGAGGTGATCTGTTTAACAGAGAAGTAAAAACAAAAAAGCTCTTATGGGCAGAGTTAAAACAAAATCTACAGTCAGCTGATGTTTTAAGACCCAGCGGCCTTCTGGGAAATGGAGTCCACTCAGAGCTCAGTCGTCTCCTCCGCACAGACTCAGCAGAACCTTCTGGTAGTCTCCTTTAGTGTGCTCCTGAAACACACAACAATTATATTAATACTTTGGGACTTAAGCCTCTGCAGACCATTTACATGCACAGAAACCTTTATAACACACTGCAGGAAAGGGAAATCCCAGAATAGGTCCCTTTTAAAAATGTTTTGATGTTTGATGAATAACTTTCCCCAACATACTTTTGGACAATATCACATCCAGTCTGTGTTTTGTGTCATGACAATAAACACAGCATGCACAGTATCTTTTGATTCAATGGTTCTTGTCTATGTTTTTTTTATTAATTACAGAACACAGAGACCCCCACACGCACGCACGCACGCACGCACGCACGCACACGCACGCACGCACGCACGCACGCACGCACGCACGCACGCACGCACGCACGCACGCACGCACGCACGCACGCACACACACACACACACACACACACACACACACACACACACACACACACACACACACACACACACACACGGGAGGTCGGAGTGAAAGGAGGGGTTTGGCTTCGGGGGATGGTAGATGATGGCTGTGACCAGGGGAGTGAGACCAGAGAGTCTGAAGACCAGGTGTTCAAATGAAGAAACATCGGGGATGGAGATTATGGTAGTTTTTATGTCCTTTCTGATTTTTTTTTTAAAAATGTTATAGCAGCTATACCACCTCATCCAACCACACACCCCTACCTCAGTGACCTCATCCAACCACACACCCCTACCTCAGTGACCTCATCCAACCACACACCACTACCTCAGTGACCTCATCCAACCACACGCCCCTACCTCAGTGACCTCATCCAACCACACACCCATACATCAGTGACCTCATCCAACCACACACCCCTACCTCAGTGACCTCATCCAACCACACACCCCTACCTCAGTGACCTCATCCAACCACACACCCCTACCTCAGTGACCTCATCCAACCACACACCCCTACCCCAGTGACCTCATCCAACCACACACCCCTACCTCAGTGACCTCATCCAACCACACACCCCTACCTCAGTGACCTCATCCAACCACAACACCCCTACCTCAGTGACCTCATCCAACCACACACCCCTACCTCAGTGACCTCATCCAACCACACACCCCTACCTCAGTGACCTCATCCAACCACACACCCCTACCTCAGTGACCTCATCCAACCACACACCCCTACCTCAGTGACCTCATCCAACCACACACCCCTACCTCAGTGACCTCATCCAACCACACACCCATACATCAGTGACCTCATCCAACCACACACCCCTACCTCAGTGACCTCATCCAACCACACACCCCTACCTCAGTGACCTCATCCAACCACACACCCCTACCTCAGTGACCTCATCCAACCACACACCCCTACCTCAGTGACCTCATCCAACCACACACCCCTACCTCAGTGAACTCATCCAACCACACACCCCTACCTCAGTGACCTCATCCAACCACACACCCCTACCTCAGTTACCTCATCCAGCCACACACCCCTTCCTCAGTGACCTCATCCAACCACACACCCCTACCTCAGTGACCTCATCCAACCACACACCCCTACCTCAGTGACCTCATCCAGCCACACACCCCTTCCTCAGTGACCTCATCCAACCACACACCCCTACCTCAGTTACCTCATCCAGCCACACACCCCTTCCTCAGTGACCTCATCCAACCACATACCCCTACCTCAGTGACCTCATCCAACCACACACCCCTACCTCAGTGACCTCATCCAACCACACACCCCTACCTCAGTGACCTCATCCAGCCACACACCCCTTCCTCAGTGACCTCATCCAACCACACACCCCTACCTCAGTTACCTCATCCAGCCACACACCCCTTCCTCAGTGACCTCATCCAACCACACACCCCTACCTCAGTGACCTCATCCAACCACACACCCCTACCTCAGTGACCTCATCCAACCAAACACCCCTACCTCAGTGACCTCATCCAGCCACACACCCCTTCCTCAGTGACCTCATCCAACCACACACCCCTACCTCAGTTACCTGATCCAGCCACACACCCCTTCCTCAGTGACCTCATCCAACCACACACCCCTACCTCAGTGACCTCATCCAACCACACACCCCTACCTCAGTTACCTCATCCAACAACACACCCATACATCAGTGACCTCATCCAACCACACACCCCTACCTCAGTGACCTCATCCAACCACACACCCCTACCTCAGTGACCTCATCCAACCACACACCCCTACCTCAGTGACCTCATCCAACCACACACCCCTACCTCAGTGACCTCATCCAACCACACACCCATACATCAGTGACCTCATCCAACCACACACCCCTACCTCAGTGACCTCATCCAACCACACACCCCTACCTCAGTGACCTTATCCAACCACACACCCCTACCTCAGTGACCTCACCCAACCACACACCCCTACCTCAGTGACCTCATCCAACCACACACCCCTACCTCAGTGACCTCATCCAACCACACACCCCTACCTCAGTGACCTCACCCAACCACACACCCCTACCTCAGTGACCTCATCCAACCACACACCCCTACCTCAGTGACCTCATCAAACCACACACCCCTACCTCAGTGACCTCATCCAACCACACACCCATACATCAGTGACCTCATCCAACCACACACCCCTACCTCAGTGACCTCATCCAACCACACACCCCTACCTCAGTGACCTCATCCAACCACACACCCATACATCAGTGACCTCATCCAACCACACACCCCTACCTCAGTGACCTCATCCAACCACACACCCCTACCTCAGTGACCTCATCCAACCACACACCCCTACCTCAGTGACCTCACCCAACCACACACCCCTACCTCAGTGACCTCATCCAACCACACACCCCTACCTCAGTGACCTCATCAAACCACACACCCCTACCTCTGTGACCTCATTCAACAACACACCCCTACCTCAGTGACCTCATCCAACCACACACCCCTACCTCAGTGACCTCATCCAACCACACACCCCTACCTCAGTGACCTCATCAAACCACACACCCCTACCTCTGTGACCTCATTCAACAACACACCCCTGCCTCAGTGACCTCATCCAACCACACACCCCTACCTCAGTGACCTCATCCAACCACACACCCCTACCTCAGTGACCTCATCCAACAACACACCCCTACCTCAGTGACCTCATCAAACCACACACCCCTACCTCTGTGACCTCATTCAACAACACACCCCTGCCTCAGTGACCTCATCCAACCACACACCCCTACCTCAGTGACCTCATCCAACAACACACCCCTACCTCAGTGACCTCATCCAACCACACACCCCTACCTCAGTGACCTCATCAAACCACACACCCCTACCTCTGTGACCTCATTCAACAACACACCCCTACCTCAGTGACCTCATCCAACCACACACCCCTACCTCAGTCACCTCATCCAACCACACACCCCTACCTCAGTGACCTCATCCAACAACACACCCCTACCTCAGTGACCTCATCCAACCACACACCCCTACCTCAGTGACCTCATCAAACCACACACCCCTACCTCAGTGACCTCATCCAACCACACACCCCTACCTCAGTGACCTCATCCAACCACACACCCCTACCTCAGTGACCTCATCAAACCACACACCCCTACCTCTGTGACCTCATTCAACAACACACCCCTACCTCAGTGACCTCATCCAACCACACACCCCTGCCTCAGTGACCTCATCCAACCACACACCCCTACCTCAGTGACCTCATCAAACCACACACCCCTACCTCTGTGACCTCATTCAACAACACACCCCTACCTCAGTGACCTCATCCAACCACACACCCCTACCTCTGTGACCTCATCCAACCACACACCCCTGCCTCAGTGACCTCATCCAACCACACACCCCTACCTCAGTGACCTCATCCAACCACACACCCCTACCTCAGTGACCTCATCCAACAACACACCCCTACCTCAGTGACCTCATCAAACCACACACCCCTACCTCTGTGACCTCATTCAACAACACAACCCTACCTCAGTGACCTCATCCAACCACACACCCCTACCTCAGTGACCTCATCCAACCACACACCCCTACCTCAGTGACCTCATCCAACCACACACCCCTACCTCAGTGACCTCATCCACCCACACACCCCTACCTCAGTGACCTCATCCACCCACACACCCCTACCTCAGTGACCTCATCCAACCACACACCCCTACCTCAGTGACCTCATCCACCCACACACCCCTACCCGCCGCCTCAGGTCAGCTGAAGTTAACCTACTATAGCCCATCAGGACAAAGCTACGGACCTGCAGCCCCCTCTCACTCTGGAACTCCCTCCCCAGTCACACCCGAAAGGTCAACACTCTTGAATCCTTCAAATCTCTCAAAACTCACTTATGCACCATGAAAAATGTATTTCCCAACTCATGAGACATAATTCATTCATGACACATTATTATTGTCTTCAAACCTTTATTGAACTTAATTACAATTACTAAATAGATTATTAGCTTCTATTACATGCTGCTCCAAACTGAATGTTATTAGGTGCATATAAGTCAGAGGTTTGTACACAACACGTTCAGCCCCAAGGAGATCATATCACCCTTTGTAGGAAACAAGCATGTCTGCCAATTAATAAAGGCAAGTTTATCTATACATTTCAACACCAAGGCAACTCAATCTGCTTCACAAAAATATTAGAAACATTAAGACAATGTGCAAAAAAACCACATTATAAAATCACAATTGAATACATTTAAAAAGATTCATTTACTAGCCAAGTGTGAAACAGTTGATTACTGGGAGATTATTTCATAAAAGTCATGTAAAGTCACAATAAGCTAAACTGAAGTGAAGCCTTCTCTAGAACATTTAATCTTCAAGACAGGAACATGCATTTGTGGGATGAGCAGCAGAGCTGAACATGTGGGTTGCGCCCATGAAAAATGTGACAAATGTCTGTGCACCTCTCGACTCTTAAAGATGTTCTTGAGGTCGAGGCTGAAGGAGATCAGTCCCCGTCCTCCTTTGGTTCCTGACGTTCTTTCAATGATCCTGTTCATGATGCCAAATTGAGGTGGAAATGTACCGAGACTAACTAACAAATAACAATAAAATGGTGAGGAAACCTTTCCGTTATACTGAAATGAAGATTCTTGGAATAAGACAGTCTTTTAGGGAGTTTATTCTTAAAGAAGGTGAATGGTCACAGAGTGAAGCAGTCTGCAGCGAAGAACAACATTCAGGAGGTCTGCAGAGGGTCTGATATTCACATTTTCACACCAAGAATAGAAGAGGAGGGGCTGAGATAGATAAAGAAGATGAACATACCATATATAGGATTCTTTGAAACACACCTGCTAGCAAATAGAGAAACATCATGTCTACACTCCACAAAAGATAAGACCACTAACCTTTCAACGAACACATGGTGACCTTTGAACGCTCCCTCAGGATGATAACACTTTCCATTACACTCCACTCTTCTGATCATATTACATATTGATCACAAACATTTTGCATTACATGTGTGATGTTTAACCGTGTTGCATCCTAACAGATTCCTTATTGGGCATTACAAAGATAATCAACTTGTGTGTTTTAAAATATTGAAATGTTCTCCATATATCTTTATATATCTAATGACACAACTTTACATTTTGACACACGTTGAATGGAGTAACAACGGATGGTTTCATCTGATCACTCTCAGTGTTGGAAGATGGTTGCATTGAGCCCTTCTGACTTTATGCACTTAACTTCAGAGTACTAAGAGTATAAAATAAAAGCGCCTCAGTTGATTAGAGCTGTCAGACCAGTTCAGCCACTCCCTGCATTTCTCACTGATGATCTCAGATTACAATCAAACTGATGCCAAAAACTGCCACCATTACAAGGAACTCTTCATAAATCCCTCTCCATTTATCAGACATGTTGTAATTTCTTCATTTCCTCTCACTGACCTGCAATAAGTCATTCCCAAAGTGATGTTGGTGTTCTGCACATGTTGATGCTGAACCCTGATTTGCTCCCGATGGCCAACGGTGTGTGAGTGTGTGTGTGTGTGTGTGTGTGTGTGTGTGTGTGTATGTGTGTGTGTGTGTGTGTGTGTGGGTGTGTGTGTGTGTGTGTGTGTGTGTGTGTGTGAGTGTGTGTGTGTGTGTGTGTGTGTGTGTGTGTGTGTGTGTGTGTGTGAGTGTGAGTGTGTGTGTGTGTTAGCTTCCCTAGAGCATGTGGTGCTGCTCTGCATGAATGAGATGTGAATGTGTGAATGACTGGTAGTTTGTAAAGAGCTTTGAGGGGTCGAGGAGACCTGATAAAGAGCTTTAGTACTTAACATTTGTCCTGCTTGATGTTCCAGGTGAACGAGAGGAGTTGGCAAAGACTGGAAAATAGCTTTATTTATTTTGTTTTGAAACATGTTGGATGGAAAAACCAATACTTGGATTCATGAGATCATTGACTCATTGTTTGTCTTCAAACCTTTATTGATCTTAATTACAATGAATACATCGATTATTAGCAGCTATTAGATGCTGCTCAAAACAAAGCGTTATTAAGGTGAATATAAGTCACATTGGTTTGTACACAACTAGCTCAACCCCAGGGAGATCATTGCACCATGTTTAGGAAGAGATCTAACATTTCTTCCCGCAAAGGCAAGGCAAGTTTAACTTTACATGACTGTTCAACAATAAGGCAATTCAAAGTACTTTTTAATTTGGGCTAATTTGCAATTACTTGGAGATTGTTTCAGACGGTTAGGTTGACCTATGAGCGGTCGACCAACAGTAAGGAGGCAGAGGCAGAACATCCAGACAATTGTCAGCGTTGGCATTTATTTACACTATTCACTAGTGATGTTACGTATTGCACCGAGGCTTCGAAGCGTGTATCGAGTAATCCCCGAAGCTTTTAGTGAAGCATGTATCGAGGCTTGTATCGTTTTGGGCCAGTGACGTCACCGATGACAAACGAAGCCTCGCTGCCTGTCGATACCACGTGACTGCTTCAGGAAGTGCTTTAGATCGGTTGAACGGTTGAACCACAACGCTCATATTACCCATGGATGTATAATAAGAACCATATTACCCCTCCTGTACCCGGGCCCGGTGACACGATGGAATTAAAAGAGCTCAGACCCTCACTCATATAGAGGTCGGAACATGTCATAAGTATAAATAAATAAAAGTAGGAATAAAAACATGAATAAATAAATAAATGAATAAATACAGGAATAAATAGGGTGCAGTGTTTTCAGGGAGATTCAGTGTGTGTGCTGTGGCTCAGCTGGAAAGCAGTTGACTCATAACCGCAGGGTCCCTGGTTCAACGCCTGGTCAATAAGTCTTTTAGTTTGTTTATAAAAGCTACAGCTAAATGAGATAATGTAGTTAATAAATGTATTCTTTGATACGGTTTAGCCTTTCTCAGGCTACAACATGGTTAAGTTTACGAATATTATTAAGGAATACAAATCCCTCTTTGTTTGTTTACCAGCCTCCTTAGGCTTTTCAATCACAATCATTCAACTGGAATAAATACAATATTGTTAACATGAAAATATGATTTAATGTTCATTGTTTAGAGTTATTCTAAGGCTTTACTCATTGGGAACTCGGTATGAGATACAGCACACTGTTGAGATGTCCAATCTGCCTGTTTTACACACTTTGACCAGCAGGGGGGTTTGTGTTCAGATGAAGCCCATGATGAACCCTTTTGCGAACCAATTGGCTGGAAAGCTTCAAAGCTTTATAAGGCTTCATCTCGCCATCACTACCATTCACTATATTTACAACTATTCACAAGGGAATGGCAAATAGCCAGGCCTGCTGAACTCTTCAATTCTGGACAATTCAACTCTGCAATACCACCGACTGTAACCAGCCTACACTAACCCAACAATGGCACAAAGAGCAGCCTTTTATGGCGCATTTCCACCATGGCGCGGAGCACGGTTTAAGCGTGCCGTGTCGTGCCGGGCCCGTTTTTGGTTGCGCTTCCACTATGCCTAGTTCCGGCCCGGGGCTACTTTTTCACCTCTTTTCTGGCCCGACAAAATCGTGGTTCTATCGGGGCCAACAAACAGGGCTGAGTCGGGCTGAGTATGCTAAACTAGAGAGAGGAGCGCTGGCAAGGGGGCTACAACTACAACAAGATGAACATATTTGACCGTGATTTAATTGTAATACACGTTTCAAAATGATGCCGAAGTAACAACATACTGATACCGGTTAGTAAAAACCATGAATTAATGCTTTGACAAGTCTGCAGACAGACGGCAGGCGAAAAACCTATTAAAATGCGTGTTTTCTAAATGGAGATTGGCTAAGCTAACGTTGTATATGCTCCGACCGTCCACACTCACAACAACGGCCTATACAGACATAAATAAAGCAGCGACTGTATTCACCATGACACAGGCAGTCTGTGGTTTGTACTTGTTTAACTTCTGTCTAGTGTCTGAACAGATATGAGGAGCTGTGAGCTCTGAGGGCTAACAGCTAACGGCTGATGTTGGTTTTGTGGTTCTCATTGAAGATGACGTCACGGCTCCGCCTACACTGCGTTACTATAGATACTACCCCAGTTCCTAAACTGTAATGGAAACGCAGCATTAAAGTGAGCTGGGCCTAACAAGGCCTAACAAAACCGTACTAAGTCGAGCGAGGCCTGCGGTGGAAATGCGCCAATAGACCCCCACTATTTAGGAGGTACCATTGATTGGGGTGCTACAGTCAGACACGTGCTTACAATTAAGATGAAGACAAGTTAAACAATAACAAACATTACTGCAAAATAACAAACATTAAATAATCCATATATAATTCATGTATGAAAGAAAAACTAGCATCCCCCAGAAGATATACATCTAACTGTTATCCAATTACTTATTGTATAACTGCATATATTTTCCTGCGACCCAGGAATGCATATCCAATGTTCAGATGTGTTGCAAACAATGTGCTTCACCAATGAGGAGGCCATATAAAGGGTAATGGAGTCTGAGATCTATGTCACCTGGGATCATCTCCGTTACAGAGATATATGGAGCAGAATAACTAAATGCCTCTTCAATTACGCACAATCATTGAGCCAAATGTTAACCAAAGTGAAGCCTTCTCTATCTTCAACATTCAGACCACAGGACAGGAAGTGGTCTCCTCCTACAGAGAACACAGAGACACTGAGGAGTCATGTGACCAGAGCCGAAACCCAGCGTAGAGAGGTTCAGTGAATGTGGTTCTGAAGGTGTGGAGGTGGGTCAGTGTGTCAGAGGAGACTCTGTAGAAGGAGAGAGAGCCAGCAGGACGATCCAGATACACTGCTACTCTACCAGAGGAGGAGGTGGAGGAGGAGAGGAGGGTTCTTCTCTTATTGTGCCAGACAGAGTTACCAACACCAGAACAGATCAGACTCCAGGACTGATCATTCCATCCAAACAGTGACTCTTCACTGCGTCCTCTCCTCCTGATTCCTCTGTAAGTCACTGATATATCAACCCCTCCGCTCCACTCGACCTCCCAGTAACAGAGACCAGTCAGAGCTTCTCTGCACATCAGCTGAGGATAGAAGTCAAACCTCTCTGGTTGATCAGGATATCGCTGCTTCTCTCTCACACGTGTCACTTTCCTGTTGCTGTCAGACAGTTTGAGTTGTCTTTGTGCTGTGTTTGTGTCCAGTGTGAGTTCACAGGAATCTGATGGAGAGAAAGACACGTCAGCAGTTTATCATCAGACAATATGAACTGTACTGATGTTGTTTATTTCTTTGTCATCATAAGACAACATAAATCCACTTACACTTCCTCTGACCAGGTTTTAACCACTTCTCTCCACCATGGTCCAGTCTGGAGAAAGAAACACAGTCAGGATGAGTTTCTAATGCATTATAACATCTTATAGGTGTAAGAACAGGTGTTCTCGTGTGTTGCACACAAGTTCAGATATTTCCCAAAACAACAGAGATTTGATCCTACTGGTGGTTCGAGATAGAATACAAATCAAGTGATCACTATTAATGTCCGAAACAGAAGGACCTAAGTAGAGAACCAACACATGCATGATAAATAATGAAAATGATTTTACCTCCCCAATTTTAATGTTACTTATAAATGTTTCAATTCAATATGATTTTAAGGGATCAGTGTGTTTCCTTACTCAGGCTTTAAAACTTCTCTGAACAGAATTAAGAGAAACAAGAAGTTCTTCATGCTGACGGTCTGTCCATACCTGAGAGTCTCCAGTCTGCAGTGAGGGTCCTCCTGTAGGGCAGACAGCAGCTTCTCTCCTGAGTCTCCTGGATGATTGTAGCTCAGGTCCAGCTCTCTCAGATGAGAGGGGTTGGAGCTCAGAGCTGAAGTCAGAGAAACACAGCCTTTGTTGGAGACCAGACAGCCTGAGAGCCTACACACACACACACACACACACACACACACACACACACACACACACACACACACACACACACACACACACACACACACACACACACACACACACACACACACACACACACACACACACACACACACACACACACACACACACACACACACACACACACACACACACTTTATTAATTAATTAATTAAATTAAGCAAATAAAAGCTTACGGGGTAAACTTTAAATACTGACTTAAGAGTCTCCAGTTCACAGAGTGGACTCTTCAGTCCAGCAGAAAGCAGATCCACTCCTGAATCCTGCAGGTCGTTGTTACTCAGGTCCAGCTCTCTCAGACTAGAGGACTGGGAGCTGAGGACTGAGGACAGAGCTTCACAGCTTCTCTCTGACAGCTTACAGCCACTCAGCCTGAAGAATCATTTGTAAAAAAAGAAAAAGAAAATAAATTGTTATTTGTCATCCATGACATATAAACAATCTGTTTCATACTGTTTGTATTCGATTCATCACCTACATGGCTTTCCTGGAGGCTTTGACCACTGGCAGCAGCCTCAGAAGAGCCTCCTCTGAAGCAGAGTATTTCTTCAGGTCAAACACGTCCAGATCTTCTCCTGATGACAGTAAGAAGAAGACCAGAGCTGACCACTGAGCAGGAGAGAGATTATCTGTGGAGAGACTTCCTGATCTCAGGGACTGTTGGATCTGCTCCACTAGAGAACGATCATTCAGTTCATTCAGACAGTGGAACAGGTTGATGCTTCTCTCTGCAGACAGATCCTCTTCTATCTTCTTCTTGATGTACTGGACTGTTTGCTTTATGATCTCTGAGCTGCTTCCTGTCTTTGACAGCAGGCCTCGTAGGAGAGTCTGATTGGTCTGCAGTGAAAGACCCAGGAGGAAGCGGAGGAACAAGTCCAGGTGTCCGTTTGGACTCTGTAAGGCCTTGTCCACAGCACTCTGGTAGAGATGTGTTAGTTTAGGTTTGTCCATAAAGACTTTAGGCAGCCAGGAGGTTGTTGGTTCTTCTGCCAGCAGGTTGACTCCAGAGTTGATGAAGGTCAGGTGGACATGAAGAGCAGCCAGAAACTCCTGAACGCTCAGATGGACGAAGCAGAACACCTTGTCCTGGTACAGTCCTCTCTCCTCTCTAAAGACCTGTGTGAACACTCCTGAGTACACTGAGGCTGCTGTGATATCGATGCCACACTCTGTCAGGTCGGACTCATAGAAGATCAGGTTGCCTTTCTGCAGCTGCTCAAAAGCCAGTTTTCCCAGAGACTCCATCATCTTCCTGCTCTCTGGACTCCAGTGTGGATCTGTCTCAGCTCCTCCATCATACTTGATGTTCTTCACTTTGGACTGAACCACCAGGAAGTGGATGTACATCTCAGTCAGGGTCTTGGGCAGCTCTCCTCCCTCTCTGGTTTTCAACACCTCCTCCAGAACTGTAGCAGAGATCCAGCAGAAGACTGGGATGTGGCACATGATGTGGAGGCTTCGTGAGGTCTTGATGTGGGAGATGATGGTGCCGGCCTGCTCCTGATCTCTGAATCTCTTCCTGAAGTACTCCTCCTTCTGTGGGTCAGTGAACCCTCGGACCTCTGTCACCATGTCCACACACTCAGGAGGGATCTGATTGGCTGCTGCAGGTCGTGTGGTTATCCAGAGGCGAGCAGAGGGAAGCAGCTTCCCCCTGATGAGGTTTGTCAGCAGCACATCCACTGAGGTGGACTCTGTGACGTCAGTCAGGATCTCAGTGTTGTGGAAGTCCAGAGGAAGTCGACACTCATCCAGACCGTCAAAGATGAACACGACCAGCAACTGATCAAACCTGCAGATTCCTGCGTCTCTGGTTTCAGAGAAGAAGTGATGAACAAGTTCCACCAAGCTGTACTTGTTCTCTCTCACCACATTCAGCTCTCTGAAGGTGAATGGAATGTGAACTGGATGTCCTGGTTGGCTTTGCCTTCAGCCCAGTCCAGAGTGAACTTCTGTGTTAAGACTGTTTTCCCAATGCCAGCCACGCCCTTTGTCATCACTGCTCTGATTGGTGCATCTCTTCCAGGTGAGGCTTTAAAGAGGTCTTCTTGTCTGATGGTTGTTTCTGGTCTGTGTGGTTTCCTGGATGCTGTTTCAATCTGTCTGACCTCATGTTCCTCATTGACCTCTGCAGACCCCCCCTCTGTGATGTAGAGCTCTGTGTAGATCTGGTTCAGAAGGGTTGGGTTTCCTGCTTTAGCGATGCCCTCAAACACACACTGGAACCTCTCCTTCAGGGTGGATTTGAGTTTACGTCTGCAGACTGCAGCAGCAGTTCCTGAGTGGACAAACAAGAAATGTGATTAAAAAGTAAGTAAGATGTCAGTCAGCGTCAACAAAATACATCAAATTTGGTAAAGTGATTCATTTGCGCTATTTTTGGCGCGTTAAGGTTACCCGATTTATCGCGAACATTAACTTTCACAAGTTTCATATCATCATAATTAACTGTTTAGCTTGTTTATTAGTAATATACCCATACAAATATTTACAGTGCAACGTTTTGTTACTTCCTTAATTAATGTTTTAATAACCAATAAGCATATTCACTGATTAAAGACAACGTTTTATAAAGTGAACCTCCTCCCATCTTTCCTCCATCTCCTCTCCATCATGTTAAATGTGTTAAATCCTCTTACTGCTCTGCAGACGCTCAGCCAGCTCCTCCTGCTTCATGCTCCTCAGGAAGTGCAGTGAGATGTTCAGAAATGCCTCTCTGCTGCTCCTCCTCTGCTCTTCATCCTCATCGTCCAACTCCTCCTCATCCTCACTCTGACTCTCTAAGCATTCTGGGTAATCTGAAGTCAGGACTGTCTGGATCTTCTTCAGCTCGTTCTTCACAAAAGTGACAATGTTCTCCTCCAGCAGCTGGAACAGAATAAAATGTAAACTTGAACTGTTAGTCAACATCAGATCGTGTTCCTGCCTTACATTTGCATTTTATGTCTTACAGCTACACTGACGTTTGTTCCTACCCGTAGAAAATACCTTCTCTCGAGTGTTCAGCAATTGAATGTTTGCATTGTCTTCACAGGAACAACAAATACAATGCCTGGTAATGTAATAATATAATCCAGCATGAACACACACATACTCACATGCTGATGTGTGTGGCTCTTACACAATTCATAATAAAGACGTGATCCTTAATGATTGTTGAATGAACTTTTATTTTTCAACGTGGCACTTCTGTATTTGCATAATTGTATTCAATTTAACAATAGAGGTGTAACTAATCTGCAATGAGCGTTCTACATGACATAATTCATTGGTGAAATAGATATTTGGGATGCCGGAGAAATGTGTTTAAGTAAAAGCTCTCAAGGCAGTATTGAGTGGTGGTCATGCCACAACCGTGCATGCATGCGCGAGTCATGGTAAAATATCTGGATTAAGAGGTTGCTTTTTCTTTGCACAGCATGAAAGTAAGGATGATGAATGGGTTGTGACTTTAGTTTTTTTAAGCAGACGTTGAGTTCAATCATTTGTACGGCCCTCGGAGGATGTTGTAAAAATTGAAATGGCCCTTGAGAGGAAAAAGGTTGCCCACCCCTGCGTATATGGTTAAGCTGTGAATGGTGTGTGTGTGTGTGTGTGTGTGTGTGTGTGTGTGGTGTGTGTGTGTGTGTGTGTGTGTGTGTGGTGTGTGTGTGTGTGTGTGTGTGTGTGTGTGTGTGTGTGTGTGTTATAACTGTGCCAGCTGTTCCTTGTGTCTCTAACTGGAGGGAGCCACAGATCATGTGTTCAGACTGCAGCATGGAGATGGCCCTGTCTCTCAAATCAGACAATCCCTTAATTACCCTACCGTCTTGTACACTGAGAACACGCCCATTGGGGAACATCCCTCTCCCACTCCTACCTCCCTCTACCTGCTCCCTCCTCCTGCTGATCTATAAAGGCAGCCAGCTCACCTGTGGCAAACCCTCTCCCCCGTGAACAAAGAAGCTGCCTCATGCAACTCTTGAGAACCAATTGTTTGTCTGAGTAAATAATCAATAAGTTTTCCTCTCCTTTGTATTGTATGTTCATAGCAGCTTGAGTAGTTTACCTCCCTATTTTCTGTACCGTTTACACTGCATTTGGTTACTTTATTTCTACATTACATATAATTATGTAAAAAGATAACTGCTTTGCTGGAATATAATTTGAAGGATGAATATTATGTTTGAACTAAGATGTGTTGTACTTTCCTACCAGATCAACCAGACAACAATTAAGACAAGAATCAACGAATTACAATAAAAACAATGATCTGGAACTCCTGCCTCCATGTGCTCATCTGTAAATCCACTGCGTTGACCGTTTAGTCCTTGAACCAACCCCCCTCACCCCCCTCCATATTCTTCACACATCGCACACGGCTGCTGTGCCCTCACAGGACTGCAAGCTGCTGCTAGCTAGCAACGCTCTCGGGTGATTTATCAAATCATTACAGGCTGCTCTATTAACCCAATACGTTGAGTGATATGTTCTAAAAGTAAAAGCAAACAAACATGCAACTTCCATTATGTATTGAGTGGCATTGGGAGGCACTTATACACTTAAAACGACAATTGTAAATACAAAATAATGCATATTAAGACCGTATTGATCACAATTCAGTAGTGAGTTTGTGGCTGTTGTAGTCAGCAGGAGTAGCTATACGTCTACTCACCATAAATATGGAGTCCAGGTGAGTTTGATGCTGCTGGGCAGACGGACCACCAGGACCCTCTGATCTCTGCTGATGAACTCTGTGGAGCGAAGAGGAGGATTGTAAAACAAATACAGAAACTAAGAGTTAATGTGTGTGTTTGAGGATCCTCCTTCAAACTGGACATACGGTTTGAAAAAAGATGTCCATGGTTATTTCATTTTTCTAAATATAATACCATTTAAGAATAATGTGCGTTGGACTGGTCTCAGATGGTGGATCCTTATAGGCAAGGCAAGTTTATTTATATAGTACCTTTCAAAGTGCTTTACAAAAATGAAAGACATTAAGAAAATGGCATTTAAAAACATTCATTAAAAAGCAAAGATAATACAATAAACATTAATAGAAAAAAAGAAAAAACAATAAAAGTTACAGTGCAGTTTAAGCTCAGAACAGCTCAATTAAAAGCAGTGGCAAAAAGAAAAGTCTTCAGCCTGGATTTAAAAGTAGTCAGAACTTCTAGAGGTTTAGTTCTGACTCTGGGGACAGAAAACTGACCAGTCCCTGAAGACCTGAGGGTTCTGGATGGTTCATAATTTAGCAGTAGGTCAGACATGTATTTTGGGCCTAAACCATTCAAAGCTTTATAAACCAGCAACAATATTTTGAAATCTATTCTTTGACACACAGGAAGCCAGTGTAAAGACTTCAGAACAGGAGTGATGTGATCCACTTTCTTAGTGTTAGTGAGGACTCGAGCAGCGGCGTTCTGAATTAGCTGCAGCTTTCTAATAGATTTTTTAGTGAGACCTGTAAAGACACCATTACAGTAGTCCAGTCTACTGAAGATAAAAGCATGGACAAGTTTTTCCAAATCCTGCTGTGACATTAGTCCTTTAATCCTAGATATGTTCTTTAGGTGATAGTAGGCTGATTTAGTAACTGTTTTAATGTGACTGTTGAAACTCAGGTCAGAGTCCATGACTACACCTAGATTTCTGGCTTCATCTGTTGTTTTGAACATTGCAGACTGAAGCTCAGCGCTAACTTTTATACGTTCTGCCTTGGCTCCAAAAACCATTACCTCAGTTTTATCTTTGTTTCATTGGAGAAAGTTCTGACACATCCAGTCATTGATTTGTTCAATGCACTTACTCAGTGTTTGAATTGGAGCATAATCTCCTGGTGAAATTGTTATGTAAATGTGTGTGTCATCCG
Source organism: Trematomus bernacchii (assembly GCF_902827165.1). Taxonomy (NCBI): domain Eukaryota; kingdom Metazoa; phylum Chordata; class Actinopteri; order Perciformes; family Nototheniidae; genus Trematomus; species Trematomus bernacchii. The sequence continues at coordinate 193,124 of NW_022987699.1, forward strand.
CATAGCTATGGTAACTTATTTTGTTGTTTTTCATTATCTGAGCCAGTGGTAGCATGTAGATGTAGAAACACAATCACTGATGAAAGTGTAATAAAGAATGATTAAACTTGTTTGTCTGTACAGACAGCAGTTATTAGGCCTTGGGGTTTGGACGCCCTATTGTATGAAGACTTGCTGGCGGCTGTTTCCTGAGGCTCTCTTCATCAGCTGGGTTAAGAGATGACCCCTTTCTTACTTCTTAATATGCATAAAGAAAGGTTGTAAACATTCTCTCCTTCAGATACTGATAGGACTCAATATATGCCATGAGTCAGAGAGAACACCTTACACTGCATCAAAGAAACACTCAAGTAAAAACAGCAACATATAAAATTCAGGCTGGGCAGACAGAAAAAGAGACATCAATGGAAAGCAGACTGGGGACAGGAAGTAGCATTGATAAACAAACCGGAGGACTAAAGTGAGTAGGCTGATCCGAACAGGACAGTTTTGAATGTGGTGATTGTGTCAGACTGTAAGAAGTGCAATAAATCTTCAGTGTCTGACATCAGTTTGAAGCTCTGCTGTGTTCTCCTTGTGGTTCAGTTCTTTGCTTCAAGAACTCCTTTACAATGTGCAGGAAATAAAATGCAGCTGAGAATGATGTAGAAATAATAAAGTTTTTAAAGCGAACAACAAAATAACTTGAATTCATACCTTGGTCCATCACTATGCTCTCCATCTTTAAACGTAAGAGGGTGAGGCATAGACCGGTCACTCCTCATAGAATCACAGCTGGATTCAGGAGAGTCTGGTCTCTGATGGTGGATCCTGATAGAAACACAATCACTGATGAATGTTCAGAAGATGCAACTTTGTTGATAATTATGTTGAATTTCAAGCGTTTGAATAGAGAAAAAGAAAAATGACTTTTGCTTTAAATTCTTACTCTGGACTATCATCATGCTCTCCATCTTCAAACGTAATAGGTCGAGGCATAGACCGGTCACTCCTCATGGACACACAGCTGGGTCCAGGTCCAGGAGAGTCTGCATCATGGTGGATCCTGATAGGATCAAAAACATGATGAATGCAAAGGTGCACTGAAACTCTGCTGAAAATGAAGCTGACTTTTGAATATGTTAATACTGATAAGATAAATAGTAACTTTGGATCAGTGGTTTCCATCTTGCAGGTTGGCAGGTTCAAAGGTCCTCTGTAGATTCCTGGTGGATCTGTTGTGGTGTCCTTCCTAAACACAAACACAACAACATGCTCATTACTGCTCCTTCCTCTCTGTCGCACACTGGATCTGGGAATGAACAAGAAGGGAGTCTGTGTAAGCTTATACTAAATCAAACACACTGTATTTATCTACGTAGATTTACAATGAAGTGTGTTTATCAGCAATATCAAGAATGAGAGAAGTCAATGGACGAGCGGCATACCTGCTGTGGAGGTTAGGGTTAGGGTTAGGGTTAGGGTTAGGGTTAGGTTTTGAGTTATGGTTGGGGTTTGTGATTCATGGTTATGATTTGTGTGCACTGGCCTATTGGTCTGTGGATGGGTGTTGTAATGTGTGGTTTGTGTGGTATGAGAATGTTTGGGTGTCAGCTGTCATTTAGCCCCCTCGGGATGGTGGTGCCCAGTTTTTGAATCCACAATTTCTCCGCCCTCTTCCTCTGCCCAATAGTCCAGCGGTCATTGGACTCCAGACCTGAGATGGTTATGCTGACAGCGGGATGGGACTGAAAGTGATGGACCAGTGGTGTTGTGAGATGACCCTCTCTGATGTTATACAGATGTTGTTTGAGTCGGATGAGGATGGAATGACCGGTTTCTCCAACATAGGTGGTGCAGGTAATGATGTATACAACGTTGGTTGTTTCCAGGGAAAAGGAGCCGAGGGTGGGGAAGCCAGTTTGACTGTAATGGTTGTGTATGAATTTTCTGGGGGCGTAGTGTTGGCTGTGAGGTGCGTGTGGTGCGACTATGTGTGTGGAAAACTTCGAGCGTATCAGTATGTTTTGGAGGCTATTGTTTTTTCTGTGTGCTAGGATAATCCTATGGTGGGTGAAGTGTGGGTGTTGTGATTGTAATGTCCGGAAGTTGCGTTTGAGGGTGTGATGTAGCCTGGAGGTAGTGTGTGAAAAGGTAGAAACCAGGGGGATGAGTCTGGGGGGGTCCGTCAAGTGGGGGTCTGGGTCAGAAGGGCGTGTGTGAGGGCGGATGTGGGGTTCCGGGAGGTCCACGGTCCCAGTCGGGGAATGGGAAGGGTCAGGGCAGGGGGGTTGGGGATGCAAACCCTGGTTAGGATTAGGGTTAGGGTTAGGGTTAGGGTTAGGGGTTAGGGTTAGGGTTAGGGTTAGGGTAGGGTTAGGGTTAGGGTTAGGGGTTAGGGTTAGGGTTAGGGGTTAGGGTTAGGGTAGGGTTAGGGTTAGGGTTAGGGGGGTTAGGGTTAGGGTTAGGGGTTAGGGCTGGGGGGTTAGGGTTAGGATGTCTAGGGGGGACTGGGGGTATGGACTCTCCCGGATGTTGGACCTGGGATGGAGACTGGCTGGTGGTGGAGGAGCGAGTGAGAGCAAGGGAGGCCAAGGTGGAGGTTTTTAGCCGGCGGAGGAACCGTTGGGAATACCCTCTGGTGCGGAGGCTGTGAAATAGAGTGTGTGTGGCATGTTCAAAGTCAGAAAATGTGGATGAGATGCGGTGGAATCGAATTATTTGGGATTTTATTATTCCTGCAAATGTATGTTTGGGGTGATGACTGGATTTATGAAGGAGTGAGTGTGTGTCTGTGGCTTTGAAGTATACTTTAGTGTATATCTTCTTATGTGTGTGGTTGAGCGGTTGGAAAAAGAGTGTTGTGTCCAGAAAGTTAATCTCATCTGCATGTATGGTGTGTTTGAGTTTTATGGAGGGATGGTGGTTATTGAGGGTGTTGAGAAATTGGGGAAAGGAGGTAATGGGATGGGGCCAGATGCCGATGATGTCATCCAGGTAACGGAGGTAGAGGGATGGCAGGAGGGTGCATTTGGCCAAGGCCCCTCGCTCCCACTCGCTCATATAGATATTTGCATATGAGGGTGCAAAGCGTTGGCCCATGGCCGTCCCGTGAATTTGCAGGAAGTGTTGGTTGTTAAAAGTAAAATCATTGTTGTTGAGGCAGATGGAGAGTAATTGGAGGATGTGGGAGTCTGGTCTGAGGTGATCCGGGTTGTGGGTGAAGGTGGAGGACACTGCTTGCAGGCCTAGGATGGTGTTGATGTTGGTATACAGGCTGTCAATGTCGATGGTGAATAGATAGGCTTGATTAGGGACGACCATGGGTCTGATCAGTTGCAGGAAATGGTATGTGTCTCGGATGTAACTGGGGTGTTTTATAGAAAGGGGGCCTAGGTGGTGTTCCACGTACTGGGAGATGTTGTAGGATGTACTGTTGCAGTCCGAGACGATGGGTCGACCGGGGGGAACCTCATAGGGAATAGTCCAGGTGGAGGGATCCTTGTGAATTTTGGGAAGAAGGTAAAATAGGCGGGTGCGTGGATTGTCGGGGCCGAAGAGGTAGTCTTTTTGTTTTGAGGAGATGAATTTGTTGGTGTAAAGGGAGGTGATGATGGGCCGAAGTAGTTGCTGTGTCTGTAGTTATATGGATGTTGGTATAAGTTTGTAATGTATCTCATTGTGTAGTTGTCTGTGTGCTTCAGTAATGTGTGAGTGTCTGTCCATGATTATTATTTTGGAGCCCTTATCGGCCGGTTTGATGATGATGTTTGTGTTGTTTGCGAGTTGTGTGAGGGCCCTGTGCTCGGCCCCTGTCAGATTGTCTGGGACGTCCGATGGGGGCCGATGTGTGCGCAGGGCCTGTAGGTCTGTGTGTATGAGTGTCTGTGTGCTGGTGTGTAGTTGTGAGGTAAGGGGTTCCCAGTTGGAGGGGTGCATAAAGAGTCTGGGTTGGAGGGGTGTGTTGGGGTCAAAGTAATCGATTAGTTTAATGCGTCTGTGGTACTGGTGTAGGTCCCTATGAAGTTCCTCCCAGTCGAATGCGGGGGGACGGGGGATGAATGTGAGGCCCCTCTGCAGTAACTGTTGTTGAGCTGCAGAGGGGGTGAACAGTTTGGACAGGTTAAGAAGGGTTGATGGTGAGTTCCACCCCAGGTCCGGGTGTGGTGGGTGTTGTGTGAATGGGTCTGTGGTGTGTCCCGGGTTGGTTTTGGGAGTAATCAGAAATCCAGTTGTAGTTGTTGTAGCCAGCCGCAAAAAATGAGTGAAGCTGATTCCGGGGACCAGTGTATGATGTCTTGTCTGGTGGTGAAGATGTCGTCTGAAATGCCTGCAAGGTGTTTGGCGTCAGTGAAGCGGGTGTTATTGATGATGTCCAGGTTGTGCTGATGCATGGCGGGTAAGGAGGTTGAGTATTGGATGTGTGGGAAGTAGAGGGTCGCTCCGGGGAAGACTGTTTTGGCCAGTCGGAATATGGATCGGAGTTGTTTGAGGGTGGTGCGGTGGGCATCCTGCTCCCTGTTGTTGAGTCCAAAAGAGAGGATGACCATTTTGACTGTGGGGATGGGAGCTGTCTTTGTCAGTAATTTCATAATATTGAACGCTGCTGCACCGGGGTAACTGTCCACTTGGATGTTGGAGTGTGAGTGTTTGGGGATTCTGGCCAGGTTTGAATCCCCTATGAAGAGTATTGGTTTGTTTACTTGAATGGACCAATCAGATTTTTTCTTTTGTAGGTGGTATCTGCATGCATACATGGCTGAGGAAGTGGGGAGTTGAGAGGTGTTGGGGGGAGAATTAAAGGGGGTGGAGGGGATCGGATTAGGCATGACAGAAGCGCTGGTCCCCACAGGGGGGTGAGCAGGTGGTTGGGCCCCATCAGGTAGTGTACAGGAGGGATCAGAGTGAGTCATATTGTTGGTTTGACCTTTTGTGACTCTGTTAGGGTTAGGGTTAGGGTTAGGGTTAGGAAATGATATTTGATTTTATATAAACAAAGTCTTGGCTTTCAGAATATGAAACTTTTATTTCCAAAATCACACGATAAATACATTTGTGAAGCTTGTAAAGAGAAGATGACAGGCACCTCTCACTCGCAATCTGCTCTTTCGCAGCGCTGCCCCCCCTCCCTCCGGCTGAAATTATGAATGTAAGGCGTATAGTAATCATAGATAACACAGCAGGGTCCGTTACAGTTTGTTTTCATCTGATTTCAATTAAACAAAGTCTTGGCTTTCAGAATATTAAACTTGTTTCGGCAAATTTAGATGATAAATACAACTTTGAAGCTTGTAACGGCATAATTACAAGCGGAGAACGGAGCAACTTGACGTCACAGCAGGCATAACAACAGCCGGTGTTTCTCGTGAGTGTTTTCCCAGGGAAACAAACACAATATACACAAACGCAAAAATACACAAACACACACACACACATACACACACACACTCGCGAGCTTCCCCCAGATCAGTAATCCAAACGGAAATATTTTCCCTCCGGACTATTTTGATAATTTGCTAATAATCAATCAGATCGATGGATTCCAGAGAAGAGGAAACTTTGAAGGCCTTTTTCTCAAAATGATGACTCGGTGACAGTCATTATATAATGTGACATATTTTGCTTAATATTTGGAGTACAAAAACAATCATGATATCATTAGAAAGCTGGGAATCTCCTCTTTCCAATAGTGTATACAAGTCAAAATGTGTCTTCGGGTCAATGCGACTGATTTCGATAGAGCAGGTCACATATGTGTGGATAACAAAATACAGGGTCAGTAAACCGGAAACAGCAGTATCATTTATTGTGTTAACACTGTAAACTTGACAGTTTTTTAACCCGCCTAGTGGTTAAAGCACCTTATTGCATTTTTTTGTTGAATATGTTATATTTGATGAAAACATAAAAATATTAGGAGTACATACAAATTAGCGGGAAAGTAGAAGGTCAATGATAGAAATATAGATGAAAAAATCAAGAAGATACTGTAAGTGATCTCTACAATAAAACAGTTTAGTGCCGGATGTCCAAAGATATTACCTTACCTATTATTATTATAGGAGGATGCGCACAACAGACAAAATAATTATTTGTATTACTTTATTTAAACATTGAAGAATACTTTAGGTTAAGATCTTCTTTTAAATAAGAAAAAAGCATTGGGGGTATCAACAGATAAATATTAAGCCTGACAAAGTACTTAACGTTTAATATATTGCATGGTTCGTTTTGGGACTTGACAATCAACTTTCATGCAATGTTGAATGCTATGTTGAAGCACTTATTTTAACTGATATTATACATATTAATTATACTCTTATAAGATGTATGTAGATAGAATAAGAAATGTGCAGATTATGTTTAATGGTGGAGGTACACACATATTGATAGATGTCTTGTAATGCACTGTTGAGGAACCTGCGACCCAAGTTTTTCATCTCCGACCTTGTCAGGTATTGAACATTCAATAAATGAAGGGGGTGGACTAATTCAAATCCTATTTTGGATAGTCTTCCGTGGTTTCATTCCATTTCAAAGAGCTGTTTGAAGCTCGGCGTAATCTTAGCACACTGCCACTCCAACATCCAATCACAGAGCTTGAGGACTAATCATGGGGTTTGTCAAGCAAAGTGGAGAGAATACTTACTTCCGGGTGTAAAATTCTCTAAAGCAACTACTATGAGCTGCTCAGACCCTCGGTCCTGACGGACTCCAAAAGTCAGACATTATACAATCAAGCAAATAAATAAACACAAGGATAATTGTGTCTTATTGTTGAGTAAATAACAGTGTGTGGTTTAGAAAATAATACAACATTTGAAGGAAAAAATTATGAAACAATACAGATTTCAGTTTTCTGAGCCCCTACTCTCCCCCTAACTGACAGCAAGAAAAGTCATTATTGACATTATACAATTAAAATAAAGAAGTAAAAACAATAAGTGTGGCTTGATATACAGTTATTACACTTCGCGTTTTGAAATATGTGTAACTCTGTTAATATAAAACCCACACTCCTCAAACTTCGTTACTTTTCCTAAAATGTGTATATTTATTTATTTTGGGGCGTGGGAAAAAAGATATGAGCATTTTATGAGCATGGGATTTTGACCCCTCATATAAACATATGCATAATGCTGCGCTATACTTTGCGGCCACACGCCGTTGCCAAGCAACGCTTATTGTTTAGGTCATTTGATAAGTAGGCATTCATATAATTAACTAGAACTAGCCAGATCTGATATATTTGGACATAAACGCGAGTGGATCACAGCTCCACCGCTGTGACGGACCGTTGAGCTGAGCAAAATACACAAATGGCGCATTTCCACCACACGGTCGGCCTCGGCCTCGCTCGGTACTGCTTGGCCGCGTTGGGCCTTAACAGGGCCGGCTCACTTCATGCTGCGCTTCCATTACAGTTTAGGAACTGGGGTAGTTACTATAGTAACGCAGTGTAGGCGGAGCCGTGACGTCATCTTCAATGAGAACCCCAGAAAAACAACATCAGCCGTTAGCTGTTAGCACTCAGAGCTCACAGCTCCTCATATATGTTCAGAAACTAGACAGAAGTTAAACAAGTACAAACCACAGACTGCCTGTGTCATGGTGAATACAGTCGCTGCTTTATTTATGTCTGTATAGGCCGTTGTTGTGAGTGTGGACGGTCGGAGCATATACTGCGTTAGCTTAGCCAATCTCCATCTAGAAAACAGGCATTTTAAAAGGTTTTTCGCCTGCCGTCTGTCTGCAAACTTGCCAAAGCATTAATTCATGGTTTTTACTAACCGGTATCAGTATGTTGTTACTTCGGCATCATTTTTGAAACGTGTATTACAATTAAATCACGGTCAAATATGTTCATCTTGTTGTAGTTGTAGCCTCCTTGCCAGCGATTCTCTCTCTAGTTTAGCATACTCAGCCCGACTCAGCCCGACTCAGCCCTGTTTGCTGGCCCCGATAGAACCACAATTTTGTCGGGCCAGAAAAGAGGTGAAAAAGTGGCCCCGGGCCGGGCCGGGCCGTAACTAGGCCTAGTGGAAGCGCAACCAAAAACGGGCACGGCACGACACGGCACGCTTAAACCGCGCTGCGCGCCATGGTGGAAATGCGCCATAAGAGTTAGACCTAATGCTGCGTTCACACCGGACGCGATGCGATGTTTGGGGGTAGCGCGATTACATGTAAAGTCAATGCAGGGACGCGGACAGACACGAATTCGCTCCGACGGCGAGCATGAAGCGGTGGATGCGAATTCCGCAGCGCGATTGAGGCGATTGAAGGGGACCGCGACAAACGCTCAAGTTCAATCTTTTCAACTCGAGCGTCATATTCGCGTGACGCGATCTCACGGTAGCCAATCAGCGGTAGCCAATCAGCGGTGAGGATCTCAGCCTGCCGTCACTGACGTTCAAATCAAATCAAATCAGGTTTTATTTATATAGCACATTTAAAAGCGATTTTTGGTCGAGCCAAAGTGCTGTACATGTAATAAAAACACATTACTACAAATCACAATAAACGACAATAAATTACAACAGATATATCTTAAAAAACAAAATATAAATAAGACACACGGAAAAGTCAGGAGTCGTGCTCCGCTCTAACTAGAAAACCAGAGAGAAGAAGTGTGTTTTTAGTTTTGATTTAAAAACCCCTAGGGTCTGGGCCGACCTCACATGGAGGGGCAGAGTGTTCCAGAGCCTAGGGCCAGCTGCTGAGAAGGCTCGGTGCCCTCGGGTTTTAAGCCTGGTCTTGGGCACTACCAGCAGCAGCTGGTCAGCAGACCTTAAAGCTCTGGCTGGGGTGTATCGCTGGAGCAGTTCAGCTATATAGGCCGGAGCCAGCCCATTTAGTGCTTTAAAAACAAATAAAAGGATTTTAAAATCAATTCTGAACCGAACTGGAAGCCAGTGTAGTGAGGCCAGAATAGGGGTGATGTGGTCGCGCTTTTTGTGGCCAGTCAGCAAATGTGCAGCAGCGTTTTGGACTAGCTGTAAGCGTTTGATTGAGGCCTGGTCCATACCCACATACAGAGCGTTACAATAGTCCAGTCTCGAGGTTACAAAGGCGTTAATAACCCTATCTAAGTCTTTAAAAGATAAATACGACTTGGTTTTGGCCAATAGTCTTATTTTAAAAAAGCAGGATTTTACTACGGTGCTGACCTGCTTGTCGAATTTAAAAGTGCTGGTGAAGGTCACTCCAAGGTTCATGACCGAGGGGAGGATGTTTTTTTTTGATAGAGCCCAGAATATCAACCGGAGAGGCTGGAGGTTGCGGTCCAAAAAAGATGACCTCGGTCTTGCTCTCGTTGAGGTTGAGGAAGTTTTTGCTCAGCCAGGATTTTATCTCTGCTAAGCAGTCCATCAGCTGCTGTAGTGAGTGTGTGACATTTGCTTTGAGAGGCAGATAGATCTGTACATCGTCGGCGTAGCAGTGGAAGGGAATGTTATGTTTTGTGAGTATTGAACCTAGGGGCAGTATGTACAGTAGAAAAAGGATGGGGCCCAGAATCGAGCCTTGGGGAACCCCACAGGTAAGAGGGGCTTTGGCAGAGGAGAAGGCACCTAGCTGTACCGAGAAGCTACGGTCTGTCAGGTAGGACCTGAACCATGCAAGGGCAGAGCCTGTGATGCCAGCGGACTGTTCAAGCCGTGACAGCAGGATGCTATGGTCCACAGTGTCAAAGGCAGCTGTCAGGTCTAACAGCACCAGGACAGCTGGGCTACCTGAGTCGGCGGCTAGGAGCAGATCATTAAAAACTCTTAAAAGGGCTGTTTCAGTGCTGTGCATGGGTTTGAAGCCAGACTGAAACTTTTCATGGATTCCATGCGTGGTTAAAAAAGACTGCAGCTGGGCGTAGACTACTCGCTCCAGGGCTTTTGATAAAAAAGGTAGCTGGGAGATGGGCCTAAAATTTGCGAGAATGGAGGGGTCGAGATTTTTCTTTTTAAGGAGTGGCTTAACCACGGCATGTTTGAAGGCAGCTGGGACACATCCTGAGCTAAGAGAGGTGTTTATAAGTAATAAAATACTTGCTCCAACTGACTCAAAAACATCTCTGAGAAGGCGAGAGGGAATGCTGTCAGAGGTGCAGTTTGTCGGCCGCAGGTGCTTGACTACATCCGAGAGAGAAGAGAGGGATACAGGCTCAAAGTGGTCGAGGACAGCAGGGCACAGAAAAGGAGCAGGATCTGGGGTAGCACTAGTGTGGGCTAGCCTAAGAGCAGATACCTTTTCAATAAAAAATGTAAGAAACTTATCACAGAGAGTAGTCGATGGGACAATAGAAGAAACATCACAGGGATTAATGATCGAGTTGAGGACATTAAAAAGAACCTGAGGTTTATGGCTGTTTTTGGAGATTAACAGAGAAATGTGCTCTGTTTTGGCTGCTTTGACTGCCGTCTGGTAGTCAGAAAGGCAAGCACGAAGGATTTCTACGGAGACATGGAGTTTATCCTTTTTCCATTTTCTCTCAGCACGCCTGCAAGCGCGTCTGAGAGCACGAGTACAGTCATTGAGCCACGGCTCTGAGAGAACTTTGGTGCGTCTAAGCGTAAAAGGAGCAACTGTTAGGATGCGTGGAAGGGTAGGACCCAAATGCAGACTATCAAAAAAGGTAAAAGGTCTCGAAACAAAAAGCGAGCTTTATTTTAAAAGCTGAACAAAAACATGGCATGAAACAAATAGGTTGTACAAAAACTGACCGTGACCAACATGGAGGGAGACAGGAGAGACAACCGTGACTGACATGGAGGAAGACAGGAAAAATCAACAATGAACCGACAGGGGAACACAGGAAGAGACAAGACTAAATACAGGGAGGGGTAATCACAAGACAAGACACAGCTGGGGTAAGAGAGGCAGAAACACAAGGGCAACAGGTGAACACAATCAGACAATCAGACACACCAGGGAAACTAACGACAGGAAGGAAAACACAGGAAGAAGGAACAGAGAAGACACAAGGAGGAAACATTTCAAAACAAAGGTGGAAAAAAGAAAACATAAATACAAAACCCTAACATAAACCCCCTTCAAGGGACGGATTCCAGACGTCCCAAAAAACCCCCCCCCCAAAAGTCCAAAACCTCTAGAAGGGTGGACGGAGGGGGCCCGGAGGAGGGACGCACAACCAGGACCAACAGGGCGGGTGGAGGGGGTCCGGAGGACGGGCCCGGAAGGGGTCCCGGGCGGACGGCCCAGGGGCAAGGCAGAGTCCAAAAAGGGGCGAAGGCCACAGCGGGCGAACTCAGGGGACCGGGCTCGAGGGCGAAGACCGCGGCACTCAGGGGCCCGGGCTCGAAGGTCAAGACGGGACAACTCCGGAGGACGGGCAGGAAGGTCATGACGGGACAGCTCCGGAGGCCGGGCAGGAAAGCGCCGACGGGACAGCTCCGGAGGCCGGGCAGGAAGGCGTCGACAGGACAACACTGGAGGACGGGCAGGACCCAGTATCGACCGGACAGGAACCGGAGCCGACCGGACAGGCGCAGACGGGACCCCGAACAAGACATGGGCTGGTGTCAATGGGACCACGGATGTAGCAAGGGCTGGTGTCGACTGGACCCCCAACGGAACAGGACACAGAGTTGGCAGGACCCCCGGCGGGACAGGTGTCGGCGGGACCCCCAACAGAACAGGACACAGAGCTGGCAGAATCCCCGGCGGGACAGGTGTCGGCGGAACCCCCAACAGAACAGGATCTGGTGTTGGCAGGACCCCCGGCGGGACAGGTGTCGGCGGGACCCCCAACAGGACAGGATCTGGTGTTGGCAGGAAACCCGGTGGAGCAGTTGTCGGCGGGACCCCCAACAGGACAGGACAAGGGGTTGGCAGGACCCACAGCGGAACAGGTGTCGGCAGGACCTCCAACGATACTGGACGTGGAGTTGGCAGGACCCTCGGCAGGAGAGTTGTCGGCGGGACCCCCAACGGGACAGGACATAGGATTGGCAAGACCCCCGGCAGAAGAGTAGTCGGCGGGACCCCCAATGGGACAGGACACGGAGTTGGCAAGACCCCCGGCAGGAGAGCAGTCGGCGGGACCTCCAACGGCACTGGACATAGGGTTGGCAGGACCCCCGGCAGAAGAGTAGTCGGCGGGACCCCCAACGGGACAGGACATAGGACTGGCAAGACCCCCGGCAGAAGAGTAGTCGGCGGGACCTCCAACGGCACAGGACATAGGATTGGCAAGACCCCCAGCAGAAGAGTAGTCGGCGGGACCCCCAACGGGACAGGACATGGAGTTGGCAAGACCCCCGGCAGGAGAGTAGTCGGCGGGACCTCCAACGGCACAGGACATAGGGTTGGAGTGGAATCCACAGGTGGATTGGAGGAGACAGGAAATGCAGCAGAAGACGTCAAAGTTGAGACCTGAGCAGCGAGGTTTGAGAAGTATAGAGCCAAGGACTGCTGGCTTTCCTCAAAGTCTCGCCACGCCTGCTCATGTTCATGAGAATTGGCGTGCTGGAACGGAACAGAGGCCGGAACCATGGCTGCTGGGGCCAGAACTGGGGCTGGAACCATGGCTGTATGGGCCGGTTCTGGAGCCGGAACCATGGCTGTTGGGGCCAGAACTGGGGCTGGAAACACGGCTGCTGGGGCCAGAACTGGGGCTGGAATCATGGCTGTATGGGCCGGTTCTGGAGCCAGAACCATGGCTGTTGGGACCAGAACTGGGGCTGAAACCATGGCTGCTGGGGCCAGAACTGGGGCTGGAACCATGGCTGCTGGGGCCACGGCTGGAATCCTGGCCTTGCGTCTCCTAGAGACCCTTTGGAGGCTCCGTGGACCTCCTAAGGCAAGGCGGGATCCCGAGAAGGGGTTTGAGGCTTGAAGCTGGCACTCAGGGCTGCTAGTAAAAACTCTGAGAAATTCAGGCAAAGAGCTCCACAGCCATGGCACGTTATCCACCTCCATTTGTGCTCTTTTGAGGACAGCCTCTTTCTCCCTGCTAGTCGAGGTTCCACTCCACACAGCATAAAGACATCGAAGGGAGTAATCCAGAGAAAGCAATTCAGCATCAAAATCAAAAACATAATCCGCTGGGTCCATAATTGGTCGGTTCATTATGTTAGGATGCGTGGAAGGGTAGGACCCAAATGCAGACTATCAAAAAAGGTAAAAGGTCTCGAAACAAAAAGCGAGCTTTATTTTAAAAGCTGAACAAAAACATGGCATGAAACAAATTGGTTGTACAAAAACTGACCGTGACCAACATGGAGGGAGACAGGAGAGACAACCGTGACTGACATGGAGGAAGACAGGAAAAATCAACAATGAACCGACAGGGGAACACAGGAAGAGACAAGACTAAATACAGGGAGGGGTAATCACAAGACAAGACAGAAAGGCAGAGAGGCAGAAACACAAGGGCAACAGGTGAACACAATCAGACAATCAGACACACCAGGGAAACTAACGACAGGAAGGCAAACACAGGAAGAAGGAACAGAGAAGACACAAGGAGGAAACATTTCAAAACAAAGGTGGAAAAAAGAAAACATAAATACAAAACCCTAACAGCAACAGAATCCAGTATTAGTGTGCATGTCGAGTCAAACATGGAGATAAGCTCATCAGCATTAAAAGCACAGTTCACATCTAATTTACAGATCGGAGAAGCATTAAAAACATCAGAAAACTGTGAGGCAGTCAAGGGGTTAATCGAACGCAGATGACGCGCCGGGGCACGTGATTCGACTCCTGCGGAAGGGATGTAGGTTGTAAACAGAACCGGTAAATGGTCTGAGATACGCGTTGCTGCACATATTTCATCCACAGATACAGACAGTCCAAACGATAATACTAAGTCCAAAGTGTGTCCTTTTTCGTGTGTTGGGCCAGCCACGGACTGAACGAGACCAAAGGAATCAAGGAGATTTAAAAAGTCCCTAACCAGAGGTTTGGACTCGCAACACACATGGACATTGAAGTCTCCGGAGAAAGTCAGAAAAGTCATTTATGAAATCCTTATTACACTTTGGCGGACGATACATGACTGCGCAGAGTATAGGCGAGGCCGGGTTCAGTTCAAAAAGCTGCAACTCAAAGCTGGCATAGCTAGATACAGGGTGAAGCAATCGGCATTGGTGGTTAGCTCTGAACACTGATGCTATGCCCCCACCATGGCCAGTGGCACGGGGGGAGCTGAAGAATGTACAGTCAGGAGGAAGAAGTTCAGAGAACGGTGTATACTCGCCAGCGTGGGCCCAGGTCTCCGTCAGGAACATAAAATCCAGTTCACGAGAGGTGAAGAAGTCGTTTAGCAGGAACGTTTTGTTTGCTACAGATGGGGCATCTTATTTTGGACGCCAGCATACAGCTTCCTGCCTACTGCCAGCCAGTTACCTGCCTAAGACCTGCCAAAGACCAGTATCCAGGAATGTTAGGCCCTCCCACTATTCTCCAATTTCAGGGTTTAACCAGGAGATGGCGCTATATATTAAATAACTATGGCCAAACTAAGACTTAGTTTTTCACAATAGAAAATGCAGATATTATATAAAAAACTAAAGTTAAAATCTTGTTTTTAATGCCCCAAGAGCAATAACATCTTGTCACAAGCTTTTTGGAAGAAAAAGACTGACCCAAGAGACCTGTAGTTGACTAATTACAGGCCTCAATAAAGTTCTGCCATTGGTTGTGAAAAACAACGGTGGACATAGTGGAAAGTGAAATTGACATTGTCGAATTTAATAAAAATACAAAATAATGTATCTGTGTACGTGTTTTACTATGTGATCTGCATGCACTTATCAAACATCTAATTAAAGAATGGTAGCTGTACCTCTCAAACAACCTAAACTAGTTATAAATGTTTATTTTAAATAAAGTCTTTATGACTCGGAATATGAATAAAATGGGTCCGTTACAGTTTGTTTTCATCTGATTTCAAATAAACAAAGTCTTGGCTTTCAGAATATTAAACTTGTTTCGGCAAATTTAGATGATAAATACAACTATGAAGCTTGTAACGGCATAATTACTTAAGCGGAGAACGGAGTAAGTAAAGCAGGCATAACAACAGCCGGTGTTTATTTTATTATAATATATAGTCGTTTTATTATATAACTATATATGTAGTTTTATAATAATATATAGTTTTATTATAATATATAGTCGTTATT
The DNA here is from genome assembly GCF_902827165.1 of Trematomus bernacchii. NCBI lineage: Eukaryota > Metazoa > Chordata > Actinopteri > Perciformes > Nototheniidae > Trematomus > Trematomus bernacchii. The sequence continues at coordinate 208,246 of NW_022987699.1, forward strand.
CATTTCCTATAATATATAGTCGTTATTCATTCGTTATTCATTTGTTTTAAAGCTCAATATATAGTTTTATTATAATATATAGTCGTTATTCATTTGTTATAAAGCTCAATAAGGAAGATTGAACTTTAAACTTTCACACACGTTGACCGGCGAAAAACTCTGCCCGGTTCACCGACCCCCCTCTGAGTGAATACCCAAGATATCTTGGTTTGATTTGGAGAAGGCTTTTAAAGTATACTAACTCTAACTCTATTGTATACTAACTCTTCCCGTCAAGAATATGAAAAGAACTTAGATAGATCACTTTACATTTCTGCGAATGAATAGCTTAGCTACTTGGCACTAAGAGTACAGATATGTCTACCCTTTCTTTTCAGAGTGTAATATCTGCATTTTCTCTTTTGGTTTGAATAGGAGAAGGGCAATGGTTATCGATGGTGCTTTTAATGCCTATTGTATACGAACTGTGTGATTTATATTGCTTTTCAAATGCATATAAGCCCCCCATTTACACTGCACTTCCCCGTCAAGAAAATGAATAGCACTTAGTTAGATCACTTTACAGATCAGGTTGGACCAGCCCTGTCACTACTCTCTGCATTTCCTACTGCAGATAAAAAAAAAGCTACAAATATGTATTTCTTAATAAACTAAATAGGCCACCATTGGTAGCAGTTCTCATTATATACTTCTCAGTAACTGCTCCCCTTAAATTAAATGTATTCTGTAGAGAAATGTAAACGTTCACCATCCCCCACCCGCCTACTGTATGTTGCTTTTTGACATGTAAATGGGTAACTACCCCCCTCTGAGTGAATACCTGTTGTACCTGTCCGGGGCTAAGCCCATAGGACGATGCTCTGATGTCATCACCCTCGCACATTGGTCATATGTTTACAAAAAACGATGTTAACACTTTCTCGTTCTTAATATATGCTATATTTAGGGTCGATATGTGTTGAATTTACTTTAAAATAGCAGATCACTGTGATTCACTTCTCCGCGGCTCCTCCGTGCAGAGAGGCCCCCCCCCCGTTGACAATTCACGAGCGTCTAACTCTCTCCCCCCTCCCCCGTCGCACCTTCTAACAGAACCCCCCCCCCATATCAAATCCCAATTTATTCATATTCTGAGTCATAAAGACACACACACACACACACACACACACACACATACACACACACACACCCCGAGTTTGGTTAGGAGGGACAGCACAGCAAAAGCACAAAGATAACATTAGACAGAATGGCAAGGGGCTGCTTTTGAACTTTTCGTGAAGATGGCCTTATTCATTTTAATACAACTGAGATGTTGGGAATCTATTTATAGACAATTTATTGTGGCTCAGGTTAAGATTCCTCAAGTGAGAATCCAAACATAAATAGTCTTGCAATGGTCTTTGACAGAAGAGATTGACAGCTTCAAAGACTGGCGCATGGCTCCCTCTTTTCTGTCTTTTGAGGCGACTGCAACAAAGGCTCCCCACTGTTGTGTTCGCAACAAAGCATGACTCAGTACACATATTCCAGGAATGTAGCTCCTCAATTTCTATTTCATGTCCACAGTATTAGAAAAGATTATTATTCCACAAATGTATTCTCTCTAGTGATTACCTTGATGCCAAGGAAGTGCTCAGTGTATGTCTTATGACCATTTAAATAGTTAATGTGTTGTCTTGTGTTGACCTGCAACCGCATCTTTACACCTCCATGTTCACATTTCCATTACCTAGAGCAGGGGGTGTCAAACTCAATTTCATCGCGGGCCACATCAGCATTAAGGTTGCACTCAAAGGGCCGGTTGTAACTTTAAGACTATATATATAAATAATGTTTTATATAACATTATTGCCTCTGCATTGGATTATTTCAGTTAAAAACTAACGTTCATATTTCATATTACTGTTTTGCCTGGCTGGACCTGTAATTTACAGGAAAGGAGTGCACGCTACTAAAGAGACACGCTACCATGGAAACCAAACAATGGTGTTGCTGTATTGAAGTCCGAGTGGAAACAGTCATATTTGGAGCGTTATGTTAGAATGAAACAGCGAGGTCGTGACTCACAAAAAAAAGTGTTACTTCACTAACTGTAAGTTAGCTACAGTTAACTTAACTGTTGGAAAAGAAAGATCAGGGGGGGGAGAGAGCTGTGATGGGCCATTAGGAGTGTAAACACACAGCTGAGAGCTGCCGTTTCATTCTGACTGTTTAAAAAACGGTAACAACGGACTATTTTTCTTAGCGGAAGCATGTAAATTTAAATCAATACATACAACTATTTTTTAAATCAATAAAAATATTTTCTAAATCCATAAAAGCATTTTAATTAATATTGGGAGTCATGTCGTTACTTTGTTGAGAATGTGGCCATGTAATAAGCGGGATAATTTGATTTAAAAGATTTATTAGCCATGAATTAATAAATTGGTAAATTAAAATAGTAATAAAGAGGAAACTGTTAAAGTAAAATGAGGAAATAATCCTAAAACACACTGAGGATACTGTGAGATAAAGGGGTAGACATGATGGAAATATTCACCACACTACACTATAAGCAGTGAGTGTTTTGGGACTTAGGAGTACAGAGTAGAACATCTTTTTCAATCTTTCCATCATGGAAACAAATTATTCCCTAAGAGATTTTATTCATGGGTGAATTTGGTAGAGATCTAATGTGTTACAATATTGATCTACAGCTAAAGGGATAGTTTTAGTGACCACTCTATAAGAGCAGACAAATCTGTGTTAGTTGGACAATGTTAAAGGGAGAGCTAATACCAAGCCAAATCTAGTATCCCAATCTAAAGTATTGTTTTCGCCATTGTGGCATAGTTATTACCATAGGAGAACTGTTAAGGTGGAAATAACATTTGTTTGTCCAAGATGTAGAGTTTTAAAGGACACTGGGCAAAGAGCGATTGCAAATTTAATTTTGGAAAAAGCAATATAATTGGGAGTAATACATGCGGGGCCTTGGATCACTCATTGCAATGATGCATATTTTTGACAACCCATATCGTTTAGAGAGAAGGGGTCACTCAACCCACCCAGCAGTTGTTTTAAATCTTACTTGTAGCTTCACAGAGAGCGCACGGCACCAAATTATGAGTTTAAAAGACAAGCGCCACCACCTCCTGATGGTCATCCATTTAATCAGGGATGACCTGAAATTTAGAGATGTTATTTAAAGTAGAAACATATCCGCCATAAGTGAAAATTCCTAAATTGAACTACAAACCATTGATGAAATAACTACTGTTTTTAAAAATCCTTGCTAAAGGAGGGAGTAACTGTTACATGCTCGGACGCCCAAGGTTCCACACACTGTTAAAGGGGTTAGCATAGTTCTTTAAGTAGACTAGAATTGAAGATAAATTAGTATAATGAGTTATTGATATTCCACCGGTTTTCACACCATTTAAGGAACTTTATCACTGCATTAGAACAGACCACCCAAAGGTAATGAAGTAGGAACCATAAGTGATGAAATTCTCCAATTGTTGTAACTGACCAAAATCTTCTCCCAGAAATGACTGTCTGAAATGCCGTATCCCATAGTAGATGTTTGATGGTATCATGGAACTAAAACCTTGTATGCAGTCTTGCTACAGGATTAGACTGGGACCTGTGCACTTGATGTTTTATATATGCAGTACCAATGACAGTGGGGCAGTTAATCAACATGGCGAAACAAAAAAAACAAAAAAAAACAGTAGGGCTAAGAGACCAGTCAAAGGAGGGAGTTTAGGCTCCACAGTGTACAAGGATAGCATAGGGGTGCCCAGGGGAGTGCTAGATGTTGGAGTTGCATTCCATGTACCCGCACCCTAACATACCGATTGATCACCACGGCCTTTTCTAGAGAACATATTACTTTCATACTTTAAAAAGTATGAAAGGGGGGAGGGTACATTTCTCATAAGGGAACAGTTTCAATTGCTAGCAGAACAAGACGACTCAACCCATATACAGATATTGATGAAAATGAAGACAGTGTGTAAATGATGTTAAATGATATGGATGATAAATGATGAGATTGTTCAAAGAATGTCCAAATCATGTGATATTTCAAATGATGAAATCATTAGAATGAAGAACCAGCTACAAAGTGGTATTACTTTGCACTATTCCAAAAAGGTTTCTAACTTTTATGTTTTATACTGTTATTAGTGATGCGATTTTTAAATAGTATGTTTTTATACTTTGTAAAACAAGTGCCTTAACACTGAATGTGGTATGGGAACGGTTTCTGTGAAAGGAGGGAGTAAGAAATGTTCTAATACCACAAGTTGCTGCTATTTTAAAAAGTGATATTGAATGTTAAAACTAAAAGTTATGCACAAGGGAAAACTTTTACACCAGAAGACCAACCAATGTATTGTTTGTATTTTTGATGACGGTTATTTGAACCATTCCATTTTGATAGTATGTTTTTGATATGAGTTATGTACTATGCAAAGTTCAGATGAAGAACTCATTGATTTCAGTATTGTGTTCACACCTTAAAAGGTGTGAAAGGAGGGATTGTTAGAAATTAAAATCAATGTTTTATGGCATGATTTAGTCTAAAACATACCGTCAGTTTAAAAGCAGTCAGATGAAGAACTCATTACTTTTAGTATTGTGTTCACACCTTAAAAGGTGTGAAAGGAGGGATTGTTAGAAATTAAAATCAATGTTAAACAGCATAATTCAGTCTAAAATATATCGTCAGTTTAAAGCTGTTTTATTGTGGAAAAAACCCGGAAGTTCTCAGGAAATCAATGCCAAGCTTTTATTCTGAAAATCCTTTATCCGGTTAGCATGTGACTAAATATTACGTTTTCTGAATGTAAAATGAAAATGACTTGGAGTGTTACACACCAAATCGTACGGACTTTAACACTACATCGATAGACGTTAAGATATTATTACTGCTGAATATTAAATGAAGGAACAGTTGATCATGGAGTGTTTACACATTACGTGAGTAGCTATGACGTCAGAGGGAGCTACCGTAAATGAGAACTGTGTCGTAAAAGTGTTTCTAGGACTTCTAAACTAACGATTACAGCTGTTTATAAGGTATTAAATAGAAAGTCATGACAGAGATAAGGAGGAGAGAATGCTTAAGGAAATAGGCAGAGAATACCAATGTCGAAATCATCTGTGCTCTCGCGATATCGAACCCACAAGATGAGAAGGGCGGTCCCACTATCTTCACAGCGGGGGACAACGAGACGTGGATAAAAAGACAGGACGGAAGATAACTCAGCCCCTTTCCTTCGGTGCAGCCCACCCTGAAGACATCACCGGCTTTGTCTCTCCATTACCCATGCTTGTTCTTCAACCACGTTACTTAATTAAACTACCCATTTGAACCTTTTCAGAGACTCCATTAGTCTCTTCATTTAAAGCTCCTCTCCTGGGCGCGAGAACATCGAATACTCTAATATAAGCAAGGAATACAGAATGTTTCGTTACGTTACTTTGTTGAGAATGTGGCCATGTAATACACGGGATCATTTGCAGCGACTTGGTCATTGTGAGGAAAAATAACACCCATCCTGATCGTTTCAATGAAGTTGAATACAGAATATTCATATTTGTCAGTGATTTCATGTCAATTCGGCGAACATAAACATCAATGATGATGATTAAATTAGGATTAAAAATCGGGAGAGCCGGCTCGTTCGTTTATTTCGACTAAACAACATTATGTTGTTAAATAACAACATGGTGATGTTTTGTAAATGATTACATGTCTTATTTAGCACAGACTATGATCCTATCCGTGACATATGGATCTTAACAACAAATAAGTTGATTTCACATGACTCCAGTGTGGAACCCCACTGCACCCCCTGGTGGATCATTGATCCATTGCAGCTGGCTTCACAATAATTAAATGTATTTATCACGGGGGCGGTATCAAGTCAGACTGGGGGCCGGCCGGCCATCACGGAACGTGCACGAACCGATCACGACCCTCGCATTTTAAACTGTCCAAAATAAGACGCTCCATCTGTATAAACCTAGCATTTAGCAAAGCCATGCAAAGTTTTCGCTCCGGGCTTGCCGAAGGTGTAGTGCGTCTCAGCTGACGAAGATGTGCGTGTTGAACGCCGCGCGGGCCGGGAGCAGTCAGTCGGGCAGGAGGAGCTGCCAGCGGGCCCCTCAGAGTCCGGAGCTCCGGAAAAACGGGGCGAATCCACCGATCCCTCACTTGGCGTGCAGCGGGAGGGCCATGACATCCGAGGCGTGGATAATTCACAGAAGAAGCCGTCAGGTATGCCTTAAGATGGACCAGTGGACGGCGAGGCAGGATGCAGTGTGACCCGCGTAGGTAAGTGGGGATATCCGACAGTAGAGGGGGGGGGGGACGATTTATGGTTGCCAGATGTAGGTTTGGGCAGCAATATCAACTCCAGTGAGGGTCTGAGGTGGAGGAGAGCTTGGCGATCATAAACGAGCAGAGCAGAGACATTCTGACAAACATAAAACAAAAACAGGACAGCTAAAGGTAGAGAGCTAAGCGAGCGGCGAGCCGACACAGGCGCCATCTTGACTGCAGTGACCTTGCCCAGTAAAATTCAACCAGAAAACATCAGCCGTTAGCTGTTAGCAGTTAGCAGTTAGCACACAGAGCTCACAGCTCCTCATATCTGTTCAGAAACTATACAGAAGTTAAAGAAGAACAAACCACAGACTTTCTGTGTCATGGCGAATACAGTCGCTGGTTTATTTATGTCTGTAGGCCGTTGTTGTGAGTGTGGACGGACGTTAGCTTAGCTTGATCGATCCGATCTCCATTCAGAAAACACGCATTTTAAAAGGTTTTTCGCCTGCCCTCTTGTCTGCAGACTTGTCAAAGCATTAAAGGACCCATGTCATGCTTTTCCGGTTATTACCCGTCCCCTTGTGTGTTATGAAGGTTTTTCTGCATGTGAACGGTCTGCAGAGTCACAAACCCTGTAGCGAGTAACACTCTAACACAGAAAATACCTGTCTATGCTGCCCCACAACGCCTCGTTGGACATTTCTCTTTTTCCATTTGTTTCTTCCGGGAACCGCATGACGTCATGCGGTTCCCGGAACCAAAATGGACCAATCCGTGGAGCTCCTCACACACCAGGACCTTTAGCGTACATTTTCAACTAACAGGGAGTCCCATTGACTTGCATAGAGCTACCTGGTTGGTAATAGACGAGTTGGGATGGTGGAGAAATGCTCTCCGCAGACCCATTCTCACAGCGTTTATAAACCTTTTTCTTACTCAATATCAAGCCACACTTATTGTTTTTACTTCGGCTGTGAGTGTTTGTGTGTGCTCAGGATGAGTTTCGCGCTGTCCCGCTGTATCGCCGACCCGGAAATCTGTCCGCTCCTCGCAGCAGCTCGAGCTCGCAACGTCCCGACCAATCAGAGCACACTGGGCTCGCAGGGAGGGGGTGGGGGGCCGGAGATCCATCAAGCCGTTTAGGACAGAGAGTGAATACACATACTTTACAGAGAGGCTGTATAAGAAACCAATGTGAGTTTGGAAAATTGCACAGTATAAATCTATTCTAGTATACCTCAACAATGGAATTATGATCAGTAGAAATGGCCATGACATGGGACCTTTCATTTATGGTTTTTGCTAACCGGTATGAGTATGTTGTTACTTCGGCATCATTTTGAAATGTGTATTACAATTACATCACGGTAAAATATGTTCATTTTGTTGTAGTTGTAGCCCCCTAGACAGCGCGTCTTGTTTGAATGATGCGAGTAAACACAGCTGACAGCCGCGGTGAAACTCAAGTGTTTAGAGCGATGCGATAGGAGCGATTAGAGCGAAGCAAATATTTGCATCGCGTCCGGTGTGAACGCAGCATAACACACTTAGCTAGTTTATCTGGAACTAGCTAAACTAAGAAATATATTTATTCTTTACTGTCAGGTCACTTATTACAGGTTCAGCGAGCTGCACGAGACTGACGGGCTGTCAGGAGAGGGAGAGGAAAAGAAAGCACCCTGTTTCTTTTTCCCATTTTATCATACAGAATTACTGTAAACCTTTGAATAAAGTAGTTAATCTACTATTAGTAGTTTGTTTAAATGCATTACTTATGTTGTATTTTTTCATTTATAAAAAAAATCACACGTACCCCCTGCAGTACTCCAACGTACCCCTAGGGGTCCGCGTACCCCCATTTGAGAACTATAATGTTTTTAATACACCCCGCAGTCTCGCATCGTATGCTTCAGCAGAGAACGGGCCGCGGTCGTTGAATTTCAACGCAGCGGGGAGCATTCACTCGTGATCTCAAGTCGTCTACTGCATAAGTTTAGGCAGCTCTATAGACACATAGTGCACATAACTGGTACGCAGGTACGCATGCGCGGCAACAATCTGAAATGCGTACCGTCACTTGTGTCACAAAGCGCATTTGCGTACCGACGTACTTGTGAAGCTCTTCCAGAAGGCGGCTAGATCACCGGACGACAGAGTCGGTCTCCGTGTGCACAGACAGGGCTGCTGTTAACGTCGGTCTGTACAGCAGCCCTGCGCTAAAACAGCTGTTCACAACGTCCACACGCTCTGCGGTCACGAAGCTCTGTACTCCACTAACAACCCCCCCCCCCCCCCCCCGTTGACAATTGCGAAGCGCTTAACTCCACTACCCCCCCCCGTTGACAATCGCGAAGCGCTGTACTCCACTACCACCACCACCCCCCCGTTGACAATCGCGATATAGAGGGCTTCATGGGAACTTTGAGGGGAGCCAGAAGTTGGAGTACCAAACTTCTCATTTCATCAAATCCCCCTCCTCGACTCCTCGACTCCTCGGTCCTCCGGTAGTGACCCGGAAATGAATTTTAGCGCGCCATGTTGAAGGACATCTCATTTCTCTAAATGCACATCGAGGACCGAGCATCGAGCGTCGAGGAGGCTCTCTGGAGGAGCTATAACCGAGGATACACTGATGGGTCCTCCACGGCTCCTTCGTGGATGCATTTCCGGGAACAGAGATGTTTCAAAGAGTCGAGACGCACGGCCGGACTTATCTCAGCCAATGACAGCTCTGCATGCATCCCCTGGATATTATTTTAGTAACTGCTTTCATCGCAACACGATGTTTACAGAGAGAACAGCTGTGAGGTCCGTGCAGAAAGCAGAGCAGTGTGTAAAATATAAATCACTCAGTATAACAGGCCTACTCTCTTTATTTGCTTTAGTTTAGTAGATATCTACAAACAAAGAGTCGATATTTTTCTAAAACCATTTAGTGCTTCACATAATAAAATACACAACGGCTGTAGCCTGATTATGCTTTAGGAGCTGTAGGTGCGTGTGTGTGGTGTAGGTGTGTGTGGTACAGTGTGTGCGTAGATGCAGCGGACAGACAGGTCTCAGTTGGTTTGGTGTCCTCTGCTTACTTGTAATACTTGTAAATAAAACTTTTGGCCCGGCATTTATTTCCCTCATTGTAGCGACCAGAGAGGGGAGGGGGGGGGGGGGGGGGGGATATATCCAGTCTCTGATAGTGCTACGTTATTATGAGAGTGCTCTGTTTGATTCTGAAATTGTATATATTTATATAAATATATATATATATGTGTGTGTGTGTGTGTGTGTGTGTGTGTGTGTGTGTGTGTGTGTGTGTGTGTGTGTGTGTGTGTGTGTGTGTGTGTGTGTGTGTGTGTGTGTGTGTGTGTGTGTGTGTTGTGTGTGTTCTGTAGCCTGTTATTGTCTCATTATACCGCACTGTGAATGAATTAAAAGTAAATATATAAGTCGTCATGAACACATCTGTCCATCAGACAGAGGGCTGCTGTGCCTCCTGTCATCATTAATGGACGTCTCTTTAAAATGACCGCTCAGAGGAGAGGAGTTCTCATTTCTCTAACCGCCTGCTGCTTCCCCTCCTCTCTCCTCGGTTCCCCTCCTCGGCTCCTCCGCTCGCATCTCCTGTGGGCGGGACTAAGTCTCGAGGATAGGAGTCGAGGAGGGGAATTTGATGAAATGAGAACGGCCCCAGGTACTCATCTGAGTACCTCACTGAGAAAGTTGTGTGCACCCCTGTCTATAGAAGTCTATGGACATCCCTGATAATGTTGAATCTTGACGCTAAAGGGCCTCCCCGTGCGAGCATTCGCTCGCGATCCCAAGTCGTCTGCTACATACGTTTAGGGAGCTCTATAGAAGTCTATGGACATTCCCGAAAGTTGAAACTCGATGCTAAGTGACGACAGAGACCCTGACATAACGCCAACATAGGCCGAGTTGGGAGTGAGAATGTGTTGGCTGATTATGATGAATATCCTCATTTTAATTCCAATCAACAATTACTAACAATAACATTACTTTTGTTCAGAGTGGTGTCCATCAGTGACGCCAGCAGGTTCAAACTTCTTGATGAGAGTCTTTACATTTGTTCCAGGTTCATTTCCAGGTCTCTTCACGGAGGGAGGGACTCCCTCCTCTTGGTCCACACACTGACTCATATCAGTCGTACCTGCAACAAACACAACAACATGCTCATTACTGCTCCTTCCTCTCTATCACACACTGGATCTGGGAATGAACAAGAAGGGACAAGAAGGGAGTCTGAAGTGTGTTTATCAGCACTATCATGAATGAAAGAAGTTAATGGACGAGTGGCATATTTACTGTGAAGGTTAGGGTTAGGGTTAGGAAATGATATACTTTTTTTTTTCCTCTTCATAAGTTCTGCCACTGCAGTTACAAAGTGTGTTCTCTTGCATACAATAGGCATTCAATTGGGACATACTACTTCTTCATAACATTGCACCTTTACCCTCTTTTTTATCCACTGCAAAGGATTGTGGGTCAGAATAGCCAGAAAAGCATGCTGGTTTACAAACTACAAATGCAACCAGCTGCAGTTGAACATCCTGGTATTCTGGAGTCTTGGACAGGATGCAGGGACCCCAACCAACACACTCTCACTCCATAAACGTCCAGGAGCGACGCTTGGTCAGGGTCCCGAGGCGTGCAGTTGTGACGCTCCTAGGCTCCTTCAGCTTCATAAACAGACGCAAATAGCTTTCAACTGATTGCAATGTATTCCCATCTGCGGCGGGATTTGACGCTCATGGAAGCACGGCATTCGTTTGTGTCGGAGGCTGTTAAAGGCAATGTGAGTGTCCATTCCCATTGGATAACGGAGAATTGTACACCCGGAAGTAAGTATTCCCCTTACTGTCGATTGATTTGACAGTGATATCTCCACTACTCATCAACTCAAAAACACCAGATTATCCTTGTTAATTAAACGACATTGATAGGTTTTAGTGTGTGTTCAATGCTTTTGTCACGTTTTCCCCTTCAATTCTGAGAAACAAGTCGTTTTGTATGAGTTTCGGATGGCCGAAGACATTACATTACCCACAATCCTCTGTAGCAACCATAGACTGTATAAAACAATTAAATAATACATTATTCCGAGTGTGCTTGCTTTTCTCTTTGAAAGTCATCACATAACGGCATTGTAATACACGTTTCATCTGCATTAAATATGACATATCTGCCGTAGTTAACTCTATGTATAGAGCCCTGAAGAGAACACTTCTAGACAAACAGGAACTGCCGCCAAAACTGCAAACTTGACGTGGATCTTAAATATATAAGCAATTAAACAACATCTTACATTTCTTTTCACACAATACGTCTCCTTGCAGTGTCAACACTAATTCGGCTGACTTTTATATTTGATCCAATTGGTAGATAGGCTGTATTTACGCCATAACGGTGCACAGCTGATAGAAAAGGACACCTACTGGTTAAAGCACGTTATTGCATTTTATAATTGCATTATTGGATATTAATAGGATCCCTATAAAGTATATTCTTTAGTCGTCGTTATTCTCTACTAATAGTTAATTAAAGACTGTACAGTATATAATGACTATTTTGCACATCCCTTTCAAGATTTCAAGATTTTCTAAGGTTTATTGACATATCATATTATACACAACTACGGGTTGCAGGTTCCTCAACTGTGCATTACAAGACATCTATCAATATGTGTGTACCTCCACCATTACATTGTCATATTCTGCACATTTCTTATACTATCTACATACATCTTATAAGAGTATAATACATATGTATAATATCAGTTAAAATAAGTGCTTAAACATAGTTAACATTGCAGGAAAGCAATATATTAGACGTTAAGTACTTTGTCAGGCTTAATATTTATCTGTAGATACAAATGTCACTGTGTGTGCTGTGTGCTCTGCATGTGTGACCATCAAAGAGGGTTTCATCCCTCCATATTCATCTTCTATACCCCCAAAGCTTTTTTCTTATTCAAAAGAAGACCTTAACCTAAAGTATTCTTTAATGTTTAAATAAAGCCTTATTAGTTTGTCTGTTTTGCACATCCTCCTATTAATATCTAATAATACAATTATAAAATGCAATAACGTGCTTTAACCAGTAGGTGTCCCTTTCTATCAGCTGTTCAGTCAGTTTAACTTAGTTTAAAGACATTAGAACTGTCAGAAAACACCATGGAATACTTTGTGAATATGATATTTTAAAGTAAATAAACAGAGAAGAAGAACACTAGTGTTTAAAGGGAATGGGCTCTGGCTGTATTTAGAGACTGGTTGATGGGAAATACAATTTAAACAGACCTGGACAGTTACTGAAAACCTGGATCAGTGCTGCTGTCATTTGAAGTTACGATGCTGCAGTTCAGACGCTGATACTAGAACAGAAGACGGAGCCCTCCACTAACATATCTCATGCTATCACAAACATCCCATCAGAAAACTCAACGCTCCATCAAACCGTTTCAGATACAAAGTCCAGCTAACATGAGACTCCACTGGAGCGTCTCTGACTGCAGTATCAGTAAAGACATGAAGACCCTAAACACACAGTGAATGTGAGGAGACCACAAAGGTGTTGTATCACATCTGCTGTTTACTCTGCTATGTTGAACTTTTTTTTGTTTAAAACACGTCAGTCACGTTGATCGGAGCTGTTGGACCGGATCAGTCACTGCCTGCATGTCTCACTGCTGATGATATCTCAGATTACAACAAACTGCTGCCAAAAGCTGCTGGCACCATTACAAGGAAGTCTTTCTAAAATCATTCTTCTTTAAGTCCGAGGGACGTTGTCCAAAATACTTCAGAATAGATTTATAGAATCAGCATCAGGAAACATTAGTCCTGTCCATTTAAACGGTGATACAGAACAATTTGATCAAATTTACCCTGATGATCAAAACACCTACAGGTTCATCTGGTAGGATTCTCACCTGAGGAACTGAGTTTTAAGAAACAAAAATACTTTGTCAGGTTAGGTTACTTCTTGGTTGGAATTATAATCTCAAATAAAAAAGCATTTCGATCATATAATCACCTGCTGAATTCCCTTCAGGTCAATTGAGACAGCTTCACATGAGGAGTAAACTCTTCCTCGTCAGTCAGAAAGCCAGTCAGTGAGAGAGGTGATGTAGTTCTACCAGCTGTCCACTAGGTGGTGCTAACGGACCCTCTAATGAAATAAAGCTCAGCACTAACACATGATGAAGCAGCGTGGATCACGTGCACGTGTGCCTGATCGGACACATTATATTACATTTAGCCGACGCTTTTTATCTAAAGTGACTAAAAAATGTACAATAAATCAAACAAACTATAAAGAGACAAACTAAGAACAGCAAGACTCCTGCAGGTACGTTCACTTCAAACATCCCAAACTTTTTTAAAGTACTAAATACAGAATGAGAAGTTTATTTATTTTTAGGCCGAGATGCACATTGTTAATAAATGTAAATATTGTTGATAAAAAATGATCAGTTAAATTCTCAAAGAGCAACGCATCAAATGGCAATACAGATTGGGACTAATGTCGATGGGACTCAATTTCAAAGGAAACCAATGTTGATAAATCGTGATCTTCTCGCTCCCAGGAAAGAAACTTAAAATAACGAGACTAATGGAGTCTCTGAAAAGGTTCAAATGGGTAGTTTAATTAAGTAACGTGGTTGAATAACAAGCATGGGTAATGGAGAGACAAAGCCGGCGTTGTCTTCAGGGAGGCTGCAGCGAAGAAAAGGGGCGAGCGGTCCTCTGTCCGCTGTTTTTATCCATGTCTCGTCGTCTCCCGCTGTGCAAATAGTGGGTGGCCCCCTACTCATTTGCCGGTTCGATATCGCGAGAGCACAGATGATTTCGACATTGATATTCTCTGCCTACTTCCTTAAGCATTTTCTCCTCATTATCTCTGTCATGACTTTCTATTTAATACCTTATAAACAGCTGTAATACTTAGTTTAGAAGTCCTAGTGGTTCCGCTCCGGCAGTTCTTATTTTACGGAAATTCCCTCTGACGTCATAGCTTCTCACGTATCTGTAAACACTACGATCAACTAGACCATTTAATATTCAGCAGTAATAATATCTTAACGTCTATCGATGTAGTGTTAAAGTCCGTACGATTTGGTGTGTAACACTCCAAGTCATTTTCACTTTACATTCAGAAAACGCAACATTAGTCACAAGCTAACCGGATAAAGGATTTTTCAGAATAAAAGCTTGGCATTGATTTCCTGAGAACTTCCGGGCTTTTCCACAATAAAACAGCTTTAAACTGACGATATGTTTTAGACTGAATTATGCTGTTTAACATTGATTTTAATTTCTAACAAAACCAACATCAAAAATCTACTTTTGACTCAGCCGACTGTGACTTCAGAAACAAGCAGGTATATTTTACATGATGTGCCTGCATGAGAGGAACAACACTGTATTTGCTGCATTGCTAAGTTACGTACTGGATTCTGATTGGTCTGTTCTTTCTGACTTGGACAGGTACAGAAAACCTGGATCTGTGCTGCCGTCATTTTAAGTCACGGCTGCAGTTCAGACGCTGATAATAGAACAGAACGACGGACCCCTCCACTAACATATCTCATGTTATCACAAACATCCCATCAGCAAAGTCAAACAGTTTTAAATACAAAGACATAAATAATAAGACATAAAGGCCCTTTACACACAGGTATTATATCACGTCTGCTATGTTTCAATGTTAAAACATTAAAAATCAAACAAACATGTCAGTCATGTTGATCTGAGTTTTTAGACCGCATCAGACACTCCCTGCTTTTTTCACTGAAAATATGAACTCAGATTCAAATCAAACTGCTGCCAAGAACTGTCGCCTTTACAAGGAAGTCTTTCTAAAATCATTCGTCTTTAATTCTGAGAATAATTCTCTACTTTGGAATAGATTTATAGAATCAGCACCAAGAAACATTTGTTCTGACCAGTTAGCACGATGTGATCAGAGTGATCCTGATGATCAAACATTTACAGATTAAGTTTAATTAGGTCAAGTAACTTATTGGTTGTATCTATCCCCAAATGCATAATAATGGACCTAACAAACTTACAAACTTACAAAAGTATCTAAATGATATTCTCACCTGCTGAATTCCCTTCAGGTCAATGTAAACGCCTGCGTGTGTGGAGGAGACTCTGCTCATCTCTTCCTCTTCAGTCCTGTGTCTGTCTGCATCTGATCTGAGGACGCCGTCACTCCCTCATAACTTCAGAGTATAAAAACACATCAGAGTGACGTGAGAACAGGTCCAACGGGAAGAAGAACCAGTCAAGGTGAGAGGTGATGGAGGTGATGAAGTTCTACTAGGTCTCCACTAGATGGTGCTGACTGACAAAACCTTTCAGATCAGCAGGTACAAACACATCGGAGTGACATGAAACCAGCGTAGCCACAAACCTGGAATCTCATGAAGCTCAGGCTGCTAGGGTGATGTTCTTTTTCCACTTCTTCAAACACGCTTTGGCTTGCAAACACATTTTGATATAATGGAAAATGTACTCCTCTGCCCTGTAAAAACTTTGTATCTTCATTTTAAAAGCTTTTCATGTGAAATATCCATATATGTGTTATGTTTAGGCAACCATACTACTTGCATAGGTTAGGTAACTACCTAGTTATATTCATCCTCAAATGTTTAATCCCAAACCTAAAAAAACCTGTAACAAATATTACATTATATTCTGTTACAATACAACCATATTTTTGTATTTCACCCACATATTCTAAAATGGTTTTAGGGGATTTATGGTGGCAAAGATAAATTAAAATCTGTGTTTTTAAATCCTTAAATTATGACAGAAGTTAAAAGGAGAGACTTGGTCATTTAAAAGGAACATTTTGAGCAATTTAGTTCTGTTTTCAATCTACGTAAGGACACTCCTTTGTTTTGGGACTAATTGAGGAATGCCATTTCGTAACAGATAGCAGTATTTGAACCCTGAACACTTAATGCCTGCACGTTACATTAGGTGTTGAAAAATAATAGTCCCTCAGTCACATTGATCAGTTTTTAAGACCTGTTCTGACACTTCCTTCATTTTTCACAGATGACAGGAAACTAAGATTACAATCTAAGTGCTGCACATTCTACTGTTCTGACAACACTAGCTGAAGACCTGGATCACCTGAAATCAAACAAAGAGACAGGACAAGACAATTATTTTAATGTTATGATTGAATATGCAAATGAGGCTTTATGATATTCTAACTTTTGGTGACTTTAGGAAAAATTTACAAACACAAAGATAGAAAATTATAAATAAAATAAAAAGTAAATGTCAACTTTGGATGTTTTCTTTCCACTTGTCTGAAATAAGAGATCACAATTCGAAGTCATTTAGAACCATCTAGTGGGCAGCTATTGGAACTGCATCACCACTAACACTGACTGGGTTTCTGACACCGGTTACACAGGTTTTCACGTCACTCTGTTTGTTTTGATACTCCCCAGTAATTGGTTGAGTACATGTACCCCAGTGATGTTAATTATGCCTGTGATGAGAGGTAAGTAAGTAAGTAAAACTTTATTTATATAGCACCCTGCTCAACACGATGTACAAAGTGCTTTACAGTACTGTACACAGGACACAATTCAAAGTACAACTATAAAATGTAGAATAAAAGGCATAAAACAGCAGCAGGTAATACATAGGATAACACATACGATAAAACACCAGTGAAAGAGAGCTACTAACTCACCTCCTCCGATGCCCCAAAGGCCTGACGGAAGAGGTGGGTCCCCTTAAAAATCTCTATTGAGGCAGAGGCTTTTATTTTCTGGGGGAGTTTGTTCCAAAGCCTTGGGGCCACCACCTCAAAGGCACGGTCCCCCTTAGTCTTTAGCCTGGTTCGGGGCACCCTTAGAAGGCCTTGCTCAGAGGACCTCAGGTCAAATTAAAGATCCGAATTTCAAACCCTCCCGAGAGAAAAGGGATGCACCGTTAGCCTCTTTCGACGACAGAGATTACATGCATGCATAGGCCTAGGGGAGTGCCAGAGGAGTTTAAAGACATCAGATATTGGCGAGACTCTAATCACTCTTCTTTTGGCTAAATATTAATACAAATGTTGATATGATAAATGATATTTATAACAATCAGCAATCGTTAATTACACTCATGATGCTATTAAAGGATCAGCTGATCAGTTCGATGCTACCTCCCGCAGAACAGAATGGCACCAGACATGCTCCTGGCTGAGGAAGGAGGTGTTTGTGATCTGTCCGTGATGCTTGCTGTACATTTATCCCCAACAACACTGTTAGATGGATCCGTCACTAAAGCTTCAGCAGGGCTTCGGTCACTCAGAGAAGAGTTAGCACTCTGGCTAGAAACTTCACCTACAGGCTGGTTTGATGGCATGCTAAATGGAAAGCAGTGACTTTAGCTATTCTCACCTCACTAATCACTGTCACAGGACTGTTGGCTCTGTGTGGCTGTTGCATTATTCCCTGTGTTAGAGGACTTGTTATGAAAACTATCGACAAATCAGTATCAAACACTTTGTTAGCCTATCAACCTCTGAAGACTGAAGCTGACATTTTCTACTCCTCATCCTCTTACAGTTCTGACTTTGATGATGAAACATCTGCGTAAATATATTTTGTTTTGTTTTATTTCCTTCACATAGCTTGCTCATATTATATACCCAAGTGACTGCAATATAGCATAATGTGTTTTCTCTTCTCTCATACACTGAGATGTATTAAATTGAATCCTTGTGAATTTTGATGCCAACGATAAAATGTAGTACTTCTATATTTGTGATCAATATGTAATATGATCAGAAGAGTGGAGTGTAATGGAACATGTTATCATGCTGAGTGAGCATTTAAGGTTCACCATCTGTTCTTCTTTTACAAGCTATTTCTCCCAACAGGTAGCAGTAACATGTCCTAACCTAAATGAGTCGTAAATGGTGTTAGAGCTATTTGTTGCTGATGTTTTTGCTAGCTGGTGTGTTTAAAAGAATCCTATATGTTTCTAATCAGACAGATACACACATGATCAACACGGCTGCTTCATCACATCTCAATGTCACTGCTGACTGTGTTTCATTAGATTGTCAGTTAGCCCCATCTAGTGGACAGCTAGTAGAACTACATCACCTCTCACTGGTTTCTTGCTCTTGTTGGACCTGTTCTCACGTGACTCTGATGTGTTGTTACACTCTGAAGTTATGAGGGTGTGACTGCGTCCTCAGATCAGATGCACGCAGACACAGGACTGAAGAGGAAGACATGAGCAGAGTTTCTTCCACACATGCAGGCGTCTACATTGACCTGAAGGACATTCAACAGGTGAGAATATGATTTTAAAAATGTGGGATTATACATTTGGGGATGAAAACAACCAAGTAGTTACCTAAGCTAACCACAGAGTTGTGTTGACTAAAACTCAGTTCATTGATGAGAATCCTACCAGAGGAATCTGTAAATGTTTGATCATCAGGATCACTTTGATCACATTGTTCTGTATCACTGTTTAGCTGGACAGGACTGATGTTTCTTGATGCTGATTCTATATATCTATTAAGTATTGTGGAGAATGTCCCTCGGAGTTAAAGAATGATTTTAGAAAGACTTCCTTGTAATGGTGCCAGTTTTTGGCAGCAGTTTGATTGTAATCTGAGCTCATCAGTGCTGTGAGGGAGTGTCTAACCCGGATCCACGTGACTGAGGTGCTTTTGTTTATTTTAATCTTTGAAGAGTAAACATACCAGGAATGATGTAAAACCTCTTTGAGGTCTCTCCACATTCACTGCGTGTTTAGGGCCTTCATGTCTTTACTGATACTGCAGTCAGAGACACTCCAGTGGAGTCTCATGTTAGCTGGACTTTGTATCTGAAACTGTTTGATGGAGCGTTGAGTTTTCTGATGGGATGTTTGTGATAGCATGAGATATGTTAGTGGAGGGCTCCGTCTTCTGTTCTAGTATCAGCGTCTGAACTGCAGCAATTTTTTTCGAGAAATGACCCCTTAAATGATGACTTCTGGTGATGTTAGAGGGGGGGGGAAAGGAGAAATCGAGGCTTAAAAATATGAGAAGACTGATCAATACCTCCATAATCTTCAGTGTGGAAAATATTATTTATCAACCTGAACATCTACTACTTTACCAGGAATTTGTGTTCTCAGAACTGGTCTGTTTTTTTCTTTCTTAAAACTGTTCATGTTTTATGAACCAACACCTTCACCAAGTAGCTTTACAGTGAACTGCATGTGAGATATAAAATTAATAGCATCTTTTCAGTAGCATTAATTATAAATATTTAAGTGGTTCAATACAAGTCACTACAGCATTTCAAACTGAACTGTGAATAAATGCAATTTAAAAAAAATAACCACAGCACAAAATGTCATAAATTGTGTTTTTTCTTTGTTTCTCTGAGGATTATTTACAAACAGGCTTATTTACATATAGCAATAACTCAGAAATGAAAAAGCTACATCGTCTAACACGAACAACCAGTTAGCATAATGATAATATATGTGTTATGTACAATGTAACTGGCAAGGCTAGAGCAAGAAAGAACATAAAGTTTGCAAAAGGTTTAAATAACTTCAAGTATCTGTCTTCAGATTACGTGGAGGTTTTAGTCCGATGGGAAGCAGATTTTAAGCGACACCGAAGATAAACCAAAAATGTGGTGGAGCTGCAAACCGTGTAGTGTTGCTGGGACAGAACAGGAGCTATAACCGTTGGAAAATACATCACAGACAATGCAACAAACGTGGAGACAGAACAATCACTTCTGTGATAAATGCCCACTTATTAATAAACTTCTAACAACCATGGGAAACCTCCTCTCTACATATAAAGTGATATCCAAGCATGGGAAACAAAAGACAGCATTTACCTGTTTGCATCCAGCTAGCCAAGCCTTTCTTGTGTACCAGCTACTTGTGAAGCCTCGTGTATAAATTTTGTCTTTTTCACGAGATTGCTGCGATATATTCAAATCGGGTTGGTCCGGTGCAAGGTCTTTAAGCAACAATTTATCTGCCAAACTTCTCCTTTCGAAAGGATTGGAGATTAGCTCATGAACAGAATTAGGCGCGGACCGAGGTCCGGAGACTCCACCTGCACACGAAGCCATCCTCATCAACTACTGCGTCAATCGGATACGAGTCACTGTCCAAACTACTCACAGACTGCACTGGGCGCTGACATTGGCGCCCGGTGACCGTCATCTTTGACGACGCTGATTGGCTGAAATTATATTTTCGCGGCATAGTTTACACGTTACAGATAGCAACAGTCAGCTGCTAGTGGCTGCTGCTGCACTGGTTGAAGGCTCCTCTCTTAGCGCCCAGACGAGAGAAGGTGCATGGGCAAGGCCAGGCAGGAAACATGTGACTTATCAGTAACTTTAGACATCGTAACACAATTTTAAACGAGATTTTATTGTAGATTATACATTTTACTGATACCAATTATATAATATTTACCTAGTTCATTAAAAATAAAAATAAAAACATATATTTTTTTTTAAACATATATATTTTTTTTAATTTTAATTTTAATTATTATTTATTTTTATTTTTTTCAATATGGGAAGAGGTGGGGCGGCGCCCCTAGCGCCCCTATGGACCGGCCGCCACTGCATGGTGTTTTCTGACAGTTCAAATGTCTTTAAACTAAGTTAAACTGACCGGATCGATATGACAGCACAGGGTCCCTTGATCAGAGCATCCTTAGCAACTAACTACTATACAGAGATAACAGACCCACCAATCAGAATCCAGTATTTAACGTGGCCATTCTAAAAGGCCAGTTATATCATCTGACGGTATGAGCAGAAAGTACTTGATAACTTGCTGTTGTCACTGCAATGTGTGTGCGACACAACTATTTGGCCAAGACGCTGCAGGCGGCTCAGTCGGCTCTGTTGTTGTTTCTGATGTTGGTTTCCAGGGGAATTCCACGGTGATCAGTCCTGTTGTTTATTATCATTTGATGTCTTGTGTTTTTGACGCCTTTTTAATCATAGCATTTGCATAGACCTGTGCACATCCTTCAGTTAGAGACTCCACCTTTTAGGGAAACAAGAACAGTAGAAAAGTCCAACATACTACACTTAAAAATAGGTATAACAGAGTGTAGAGCACATGTGTCAAACTAAAACTTAATCCAAATATAATTTGTTCATAAATAAATACTTAGAAGGAAGTCCCCGGTGCCTAAACACCATGCCCCCATGAGAACTTCACATGCAGTTAGACCTTTCCAGCGTGTGGCGGCTGACATACTGGAGTTGCCGGTCACATCAAAAGGCAACCGGTATGTGTTGGTTGTTGAGGACTATTTCACAAAATTTGTAAATCTGTCATCATCCCCGATCAAAAAGCCCCGACGGTCGCGGAGTGTCTCTTCCAGAACTACATCTTGGAGCATGGGGTAATGGAAACTCTGCACACTGATATGGGCAGACAGTTCGAATCAGATGTTGTGAGGCATTTGTGCGGCGTGTTAGGTGTGAAGAAGACGCACACCACGCCTTACAATCCGAAGTCTGATGGCATGGTAGAGAGGTTTAATAGGACACTTATCGATCAGTTGGCGAAATCTCTTCTATCATGTGAGGGGGAGTGGGACTCTTTTCTGTCACAGGTCGCATTTGCGTACAATACCAGTGTACATTCCAGCACAGGCTTCACGCCGTATTTTCTCACGCATGGCAGGGAGGCCAGGACTCCGGTGGATGTTTTACTGGGTCCAAAGCGGGATGATCTGGTGCAGGGTCCCCGGGAAGACTTTGCTGGTTCCCTTCTCAGACGCTTGGACACGGCGTTTGATCAGACAAGGGATAACAATTTTGCTGCAAGCAGCAAACAGAAGTCGTACTATGACGCCAGAGTGAGGCACGACCCGTATGAAGTCGGGGATTTGGTGTGGTTAAATGATCCCACTGAGAGCCGCCGTAAGCTGGCTCCCCACTGGAAGGGGCCTTATCTGGTGCAGAGGCGAATGGATAGGGGTGATGAAGTGGGGGTCACGTACCAACTAAGTAGCCCGTTTGGGGATGAAGCCTCTCTCCAAACTGTCCATTACGACAGACTACGGCGATACAACCTGCCGGTAGCCTTTCCCTTGGAGGGACCATCAAGGTCTCTCTTAAACCTTTCTCAGCCTCTTCCGTTGCAAGATGCAGTCTCCCCACAGAGCTCTGGACGCTTGAGGTTTTCCGATGGGGAAAGTGGCTGTGATCTTGGGCCGGGTTCTGGGGCTGGTGATTCCCCTGAGCTCGAACAAGCCGTTTGATGTTTTATTTGGGCTGTGGATGTGTTTTGTTTGTCATTGTTTTCATTCAAAGATTTTTTTTCTTCAAATGTACGTCATGCCTGCATGTATTATTCTGCGGAGTGGTGTGTAGTTTGTTATGTTTTTGGGGTTTTTCGTGGTTGTATTGTTTTTTTGTTTTTTTATGTTTGTTGTGTTCTCACCATGTGTGTGGAAATGGGGACATTTCTTTCAGTAAGGGGGGACGCATGTAAGCATTGGGTTGAGAGGTCATGTGTTGTGAGCATGCGCAGTCTGTCCTGGAGGGGTGAGAGGAAGAGTGGGGTGTGACTCGACGATAAATAAACGGAGGCATCTGTGACGCTCCAAAAAGTACTAAGTTCCTGAGTTTTTGTTACACAGAAGTATTCTTGAAGCCTTAACACCTCGGACGTTACACTAACACTGACTGGGTTTCTGACACCGGTTACACAGGTTTTCACGTCACTCTGTTTGTTTTTGATATTCCCAAGTAGTTGGTTGGGTACATGTACCCCAGTGATGTTAATTATGCCTGTGATGAGAGGTAAGTAAGTAAGTAAGTACAACTTTATTTATATAGCACCCTGCTCAACACGATGTACAAAGTGCTTTACAGTACAGTACACAGGACACAATTCAAAGTACAACTATAAAATGTAGAATAAAAGGCATAAAACAGCAGCAGGTAATACATAGGATAACACATATCTCAGGTACAATTAAAGATCCGAATTTCAAACCCTCCAGAGAGAAAAGGGATGCACCGTTGACCTCTTTCGACGACAGAGATTACATGCATGCATAGGCCTAGGGGAGTGCCAGAGGAGTTTAAAGACATCAGATATTGGCGAGACTCTAATCACTCTTCTTTTGGGTAACTATTAATACAAATGTTGATATGATAAATGATATTTATAACAATCAGCAATCGTTAATTACACTCATGATGCTATTAAAGGATCAGCTGATCAGTTCGATGCTCCCTCCCACAGAACAGAATGGCACCAGACATGCTCCTGCTGAGGAAGGAGGTGTTTGTGATCTGTCCGTGATGCTTGCTGTACATTTATCCCCAACAACACTGTTAGATGGATCTGTCACTAAAGCTTCAGCAGGGCTTCGGTCACTCAGAGTTAGCTGAACACTCTGGCTAGAAACTTCACTCACAGGCTGGTTTGATGGCATAAATGGAAAGAGGTGATTTTAGCTATTATCACCTCTCTAATCACTGTCATGGGACTGTTGGCTCTGTGTGGCTGTTGCATTATTCCCTGTGTTAGAGGACTTGTTATGAAAACTATCGACAAATCAGTATCAAACACTTTGTTAGCCGATCAACCCCTGAAGATTGAACCTGACATTTTCTACTCCTCATCCTTTTACTCCAGTTCTGACTTTGATGATGATTCATCTGCGTAAATATATTTTGTTTTGTTTTATTTCCTTCACATAGCTTGCTCATATTATATACCCAAGTGACTGCAATATAGCATAATGTGTTTTGTCTTCTCTCATACACTGAGATGTATTAAATTGAATCCTTGTGAATTTTGATGCCAACGATAAAATGTAGTACTTCTATATTTGTGATCAATATGTGATATGATCAGAAGAGTGGAGTGTCATGGAACATGTTATCATGCTGAGTGAGCATTTCAAGTTCACCATCTGTTCTTCTTTCACAAGCTATTTCTCCCAACAGGTAGCAGTAACATGTCCTAACCTGAATGAGTCGTAAATGGTGTTAGAGCTATTTATTGTTGCTAATGTTTTTGCTAGCTGGTGTGTTTAAAAGAATCCTATATGTTTCTAATCAGACAGATACACACATGATCAACATGATCAACCCTGATGTAAACAAGACGAAAGTCTTTCTCTGGTCTGCATCCCCTTAACAATTGTATGTTTTGAGCTGTACTGTACTGTACCCAATATACAAGCTGTTAATAAACTTTTCAATCAATCAATCAAAACACGGCTGCTTCATCACAGCTCAATGTCACTGCTGACTGTGTTTCATTAGATTGTCAGTTAGTCCCATCTAGTGGACAGCTAGTAGAACTACATCACCTCTCACTGGTTTCTTGCTCTTGTTGGACCTGTTCTCACGTGACTCTGATGTGTTGTTACACTCTGAAGTTATGAGGGTGTGTCTGCGTCCTCAGATCAGATGCACGCAGACACAGGACTGATGAGGAAGAAATGAGCAGAACTTCTTCCACATATGCAGGCGTCTAAATTGACCTGAAGAGAATTCAACAGGTGAGAAAAATGTGGGATTATACATTTGGGGATAAAAACAACCAAGTAGTTACCTAAACTAACCACAGAGTTGTGTTGACTAAAACTCAGTTCATTGATGAGAATCCTATCAGAGAAATCTGTAAATGTTTGATCATCAGGATCACTTTGATCACATTGTTCTGTATCACTGTTTAACTGGACAGGACTGATTCTATATATCTATAAAGTATTGTGGAGAATGTCCCTCGCAGTTAAAGAATGATTTTAGAAAGACTTCCTTGTAATGGTGCCAGCAGCTTTTGGCAGCAGGTTGATTGTAATCTGAGATATCATCAGCAGTGAGAAATGCAGGCAGTGACTGATCCGGTCCAACAGCTCCGATCAACGTGAACAACATGTTTTAAAAAAATAAAAAGTTCAACATAGCAGAGTAAACATAGCAGATGTGATATAACACCTTTGAGGTCTCCTCACATTCACTGCGTGTTTAGGGTCTTCATGTCTTTACTGATACTGCAGTCAGAGACGCTCCAGTGGAGTCTCATGTTAGCTGGACTTTGTATCTGAAACTGTTTGATGGAGCATTGAGTTTTCTGATGGGATGTTTGTGATAGCATGAGATATGTTAGTGGAGGGCTCCGTCTTCTGTTCTAGTATCAGCGTCTGAACTGCAGCAACGTAACTTAAAATTACAGCAGCACTGATCCAGGTTTCCAGTAACTGTCCAAGTCTGTTTAAATTGTATTTCCCATCAACCAGTCTCTAAATACAGCCAGAGCCCATTCCCTTTAAACACTAGTGTTCTTCTTCTCTGTTTATTTACTTTAAAATATCAAATTCACAAAGTATATGGTGTTTTCTGATAG
Source organism: Trematomus bernacchii (assembly GCF_902827165.1). Classification (NCBI taxonomy): domain Eukaryota; kingdom Metazoa; phylum Chordata; class Actinopteri; order Perciformes; family Nototheniidae; genus Trematomus; species Trematomus bernacchii. Next base: position 233,980 of record NW_022987699.1, read on the forward strand.
TTCAAATGTCTTTAAACTAAGTTAAACTGACCGGATCGATATGACAGCACAGGGTCCCTTGATCAGAGCATCCTGAGCAACTAACTACTAAACAGAGATAACAGACCCACCAATCAGAATCCAGTATTTAACGTGGCCATTCTAAAAGGCCAGTTATATCATCTGACGGTATGAGCAGAAAGTACTTGATAACTTGCTGTTGTCACTGCAATGTGTGTGCGACACAACTATTTGGCCAAGACGCTGCAGGCGGCTCAGTCGGCTCTGTTGTTGTTTCTGATGTTGGTTTCCAGGGGAATTCCACGGTGATCAGTCCTGTTGTTTATTATCATTTGATGTCTTGTGTTTTTGACGCCTTTTTAATCATAGCATTTGCATAGACCTGTGCACATCCTTCAGTTAGAGACTCCACCTTTTAGGGAAACAAGAACAGTAGAAAAGTCCAACATACTACACTTAAAAATAGGTATAACAGAGTGTAGAGCACATGTGTCAAACTAAAACTTAATCCAAATATAATTTGTTCATAAATAAATACTAAAACTCGCAATGTCCAACTTGGCCAATCAAAATAACAATAAAAAAAAAACATTTTTGTCTGTATCACTCAAAATGGTTTATCTTATTTGAAGCTTATGTACTTGAAAGGCCTAAAATAGTTTTTTTCTAACAAAGCCTTTTGCTAGAACTTTAACCATCCTCTTGTTGCCCTCTCTACCTAATGTGTTAATGTTTTTATTCAGATTGTTTTACTCTGCAGCACTTTGAGTTTTGTTTATTAAAATGAAAAGTGTGATTAAAAATAACATTGATTAATTGTGTTATTGGTGTAGGATCCATAGTTACAATTTTCTTGACTTTAACCTGGAATCCTAATAAAACAACATATCTGTGTCTCCAGGCGTCCGCAGAGAGGAAGGAGATCAGTCAATACTGTACGTCTGTGTAAAACTCTTCATCACAGCTACACTAGGATGCTAATGAGATCACGTCAACTGTCAGAGATAACATTTGTAAATTAGTGCTGAGCTTTATTTAATTGGATGATCAGTTACCACCATCTAGTGGACAGCTAGTAGAACTACACCATATCTCAAGTTGACTGGTTTCTTGTGCTTGTTGGACAGGTTTCTTGTGACTGATGTGTTTTGATGCTCTGAAGTTATGAGGGTGTGACGGCGTCCTCAGATCAGATGCAGGCAGACACAGGACTGATGAGGATGAGATGAGCAGAGATACATGAAGCATGAAGGTGTTTCAATTGACCTGAAGGACATTCAGAAGGTAAGAATATGATTTAAATGCTTTTTGGAAATGTGGGATTATACATTTGAGGATAATTCTAAGCAAGATGTAACACCTAACCTGACAAAGTATTTTTCATTCCTAAAACTCATCAGGTGAGAATCCTACCAGAGGAACCTGTAAATGTTTGATCATCAGGATCACTTGTTCTGTATCACCGTTTAAATATTTCTTGCTGCTAAATATCTATTCTAAAGTTTTGTGGAGAATGTTTTTTAAGAAAGACTTCCTTGTAAAGGTGACAGTTTTTGGCAGCAGTTTGATTGTAATCTGAGTAAGCATCCTTAGTGCTGGGAGGAAATGTAAGAACCAGACTGACGGCTCGGATCAACGGGACTGAGGTGTTTTCATTTCTTTATCTTTGAAGCGTACACATACCAGGCAGGTTATAAAATATCCTTTGTGGTCTCTTCACAGTCACTGTGGGTATAGGGTCTTCATGTCTTTGATGATACTGCATACAGAGACGCTCCAGTGGAGTCTCATGTCAGCTGGACTTTGTATCTGAAATCCTCTCCTCTCCAAGTCAGTTCATTGTGGGTGCACTTTAACACATTGAGACAACCTAACACCTATATGTTCAACATAGAGTTTTTCTGGGTGAATCTGGGGGCTGTGCAGCACGTGTTGGGGTCCCTGCATCCGTTCCAGGACTCCAGAATACCAGGATGTTCAACTGCAGCTGGTTGCATTTTGTAGTTTGTAAACCAGCATGCTTTTCTGGCTATTCTGACCCACAATCCTTTGCATTGGATAAACAAGTGGGTAGTATGTCCCAATTGAATGCCTATTGCATGCAAGAGAACAGACTTTGTAACTGCAGTGGCAGAACTTATGAAGAGGAAAAATAAAAAGTATATCATTTCCTAACCCTAACCCTAACCCTAACCCTAACCCTAACCCTTACCCTAACCCTAACCCTAACCCTAACCTCCACAGCAGATATGCCGCTCGTCCATTAACTTCTCTCATTCTTGATATTGCTGATAAACACAGTTCATTGTAAATCTCCATAGATAAATACATTGTGTTTGATTTAGTATAAGCTCACACAGACTCCCTTCTTGTTCATTCCCAGATCCAGTGTGTGACAGAGAGGAAGGAGCAGTAATGAGCATGTTGTTGTGTTTGTGTTTAGGTACGACACCACAACAGATCCACCAGGAATCTACAGAGGACGTTTGAACCTGCCAACCTGCAAGATGGAAACCACTGATCCAAAGTTACTATTTATCTTATCAGTATTAACATATTCAAAAGTCAGCTTCATGTTCAGCAGAGTTTCAGTGCACCTTTGCATTCATCATGTTTTTGATCCTATCAGGATCCACCATGAGGGACCAGACTCTCCTGGACCTGGACCCAGCTGTGTGTCCATGAAGAGTGGAAACTCTACGCCTCGATTTATTACGTTTAAAGAGGGAGAGCATGATGATAGTCCAGAGTAAGAATTTAAAGCAAGAGTCATTTTTCTTTTTCTCTATTAAAACGCTTGAAATTCAACATAATTATCAACAAAGTTTTATCTTCTGAACATTCATCAGTGATTGTGTTTCTATCAGGATCCACCATGAGAGACCAGACCCTCCTGGACCCAGCTGTGTGTCCATGAAGAGTGACTGGTCTATGCCTCGACCTATTGGGTTTAAAGATGGAGAGCATAGTGATGGACCAAGGTATGAATTAAAGTTATTTTTGTTGTTCGCTTTTAAAACTTTATTATTTCTACATCATTCTCGGCTGCATTTTATTTCCTGCACATTGTAAAGGAGTTCTTGAAGCAAAGAACTGAACCACAAGGAGAACACAGCAGAGCTTCAAACTGATGTCAGACACTGAAGATTTATTGCACTTCCGACAGTCTGACACAATCACCACATTCAAAACTGTCCTGTTCGGATCAGCCTACTCACTTTAGTCTGGTTTGTTTATCAATGCTACTTCCTGTCCCCGTCTGCTTTTCATTCATGTCTCTTTTTCTGTCTGCCCAGCCTGAATTTGATATGTTGCTGTTTTTACTTGTTGAGTGTTTCTTTGATGCAGTGTAAAGTGTTCTTTGGTGTCTTGAAAGGCACCTCCAAATAAAATGCATTGTTATTATTATCATTATTATTATTATTATTATTTGTCAGTCAGATGTTTTCTCTCTGACTCATGGCATATATTGAGTCCTATCAGTATCTGAAGGAGAGAATGTTTACAACCTTTCTTTATGCATATTAAGAAGTAAGAAAGGGGTCATCTCTTAACCCAGCTGATGAAGAGAGCCTCAGGAAACAGCCGCCAGCAAGTCTTCATACAATAGGGCGCCCAAACCCCAAGGCCCAATAACTGCTGTCTGTAGAGACAAACAAGTTTAATCATTCTTTATTACACTTTCATCAGTGATTGTGTTTCTATAAGGATCCACCATCTGAGACCAGTCCACTGCACACTACATTATTCTGAAATGGTATTTTACTTTAATCAAATGACCATGGACATCTTTGTTTAAGCTGTATGTCCGGTTTGAAGGAGGATCTTCTAACACAGCACATGTAACTCTTAGTTTCTGTATTTGCTTTACAATCCTCCTCTTTGCTCCACAGAGTTCATCAGCAGAGATCAGAGGGTCCTGGTGGTCCGTCTGCCCAGCAGCATCAAACTCACCTGGACTCCATATTGATGGTGAGTGGGTGTACAGCTACTCCTACTGACCACAACAGCCCATACGGTCTCCCTAATCCTTAAATAATTTGCATACTTCTGAAGTTACAATTGCTGTTTTGAGTGCATAAGTATGCAAAGTATACTCAGTAAAAAGTTGAGTAGAGTGTGGACCGCTCGAAACTTCTCACTATCAACAATTGCCATTTTGGCTTCCCAACGGAAGTTGCGAGGCCAGTCAGATGTTAATGAACGGTGAACATGTAACGGACTAGAATAGCCTGTTAACATCAAATGTATCTAAAAGGTTCATATTCCCGGCCACACCAACACAGCGAGAATGACACCAAATGAATGTATACAATGATTTGTCTTTATGACAAAAAACTTTAAAACACCTTGTTAACCTCTTAAGCACGGCGGTCCCCCCATTGGACCCCTCCCACCGTTTCTTTTTGAGATAATGTCTCAGGGCTTCTTAACATTTATGAAACTTTTAATGTGTAGCACCAGATTAACGGGAAGAATCTCAGCTAACTGAAGATATGAACCATTTTTACCAAAACAAAACACAAGTCTCATAAGAAGCGTCTAAATGACCCCTGAGCGAAAAAATTCTAACGCACTGCGGCACACAATTCAAGATAAAAATACCCTTATTACTTATCGTAGCTGCACATACAATATAGCCGATTAAAGCTGAGACTCCACTGATTATTTAGGTATAGTATCATCACTGAGCGATCCGAACTTGCGTCAGGGGAAGCAAACACAGACATCACAACACGTACCTTTACGGAGCTTTTACGGCAGATCGTCTCACCGTAGCTGTCAATTAGGTCAAAAGACGTGTTCAATGGCATTAAAATGAAAAAAAAAAATGCTACAACTGTTGATCCATAGGTTGATAATGTACCTGTGCCTTTTAAAAAATTATTTATAATCCATAATTCCATTTTTTATGTAAAAATCGGAGCGGAAAAGTTAGCTGCTAATGGTAGCCACCAGAGTGTATGCAGCTTCCGGTTTTGGTCATGTGTCACTCTCACTCCTTATTTGTTAACGTTTTGGTGTACGTAACGTAACTTCCCCTCGATTCCATTGGCTCTAGCGGTTATAAAGAGATTTCATTCATCAAAATCGAGCAAGGGGGGCCAGAGATAGGTCAAATCCACCCAAATGACCCCAGAAGTGGGGTTTTTTGGCTAAATCTCTCTAAAAAGGTCAAATGTCACTTGTTTTGCATCAATCTTGATACAGGGTACTTATTATATGTTGTACTTTGGATTCCTAAAGCTTTTAGTCTACTAACCCATCATCCAAGGGTAGTTTTCACTATAAGTAAAAAAAAATTTTTGGACGGACACTATAATTTACAGTTTTTTACTATGTAAAATCTGACTTTTCTTTAAAATAAAAAACATCTATATTGATTCTGACTTTTCTACATCCAACTCACAGGTTTATCATTACTTTGAAAATAAAGATTATTAATTTAACCCTTTTAGAAGGGAAGATATGGTCATTTGTTCTGGGAATGTCATTTTCGAGCCTGAGACCTGAAAAACAGGCTCAGGGCTTAAGAGGTAAATAAATATTTAAATAAGACACAGTTATAATGTTCAATGCGTCAAGCAATAGTTCAGGTGAATGGTTTCAAATACTAAAAGTCCAGTGCAGTTTATATGGAAAAACCCGCTCCGCGTTTTCCCTTGCGCAAGGGAAAGGGCGTGCTTCAGCGGGGCTGTCGATAGAGTGTGGCCACTGTTTCGGTCCAGTCCGGGAAATCCAGTGCCAGATATTCCACGTAGCCAGCCAGCCAAAATATTATCGCCACTGCCACTCTACCGTCGCCCTCTCGCCACGGAACCCTCGGTACACAGAAAGGGGACTCAGGATACTTACTTCAGTGACAAAACACAAGCTCAATAAGGAGGAAATTACCACTTCCCTTAGTTTGGAGATTTAGAGAGCGTTGAAACAACAACGATGGTCGGAGGCAGCTTCACCAGGGCGAGAGGAGGAAGGTCTGGTTCGCATCTGTGTGTCTTTGTTATGACAGTTCGTGGAGAAGGTAAAGGAAGCATGCAAATATTTATACACAACAAGAGTTCATCGTCATGATAGCGGACAACAACATTAAAATCACAACAATATATAACATGCATCAGTCATAAAAAGGTTTAACCATACATCGCACTGTCTTACAAGATGGCTCTATGCACTTTATGACAAACACTGCACTATAAAGTTATAGATTGGTATATTTCACTGATAACACGTCTAATAATGATGATACTGCCTCCTGGTTTTTGCTACGGTAAATTGTATCCAATACTAAGCCTTTTCTACACTTTTACTTTGCACATGCTGAATTATATTATTACACTATCGGGAATTGTGTTTCTTGTCCTGAGATGACAATATAGGCCTGCAGATGCTCAGCATTCCAGAGAGTTTCTATCCGATGTTGACAACCAGTTAAAGTTTACATTTCATTCTGTTCCAGCTGCTCGAGGAGAACATTGTTACTTTTGTGAAGAACGAGCTGAAGAAGATCCAGAAGGCTCTGAGTTCAGATTACCCAGAATGCTTAGAGAGTCAGAGTGAGGATGAGGAGGTGTTGGACGGTGAGGATGAAGAGCAGAGGTGGAGCAGCAGAGAGGCATTTCTGAACATCACACTGCACTTCCTGAGGAGCATGAAGCAGGAGGAGCTGGCTGAGCGTCTGCAGAGCAGTAAGAGGGTTTAACGTGTAATTTTTTACTTCTAAATAAAATAAAATATGAATCAATCATCAATATAATTTGTATCACATCCGTGATATATTCTGGGCTGGAAATATTGGCAGACTGTTTCAATTAATATGCTGAATGGGTTTGTGTTTGTCCATTCAGGAACTGCTGCTGCAGTCTGCAGACGTAAACTCAAATCCACCCTGAAGGAGAGGTTCCAGTGTGTGTTTGAGGGCATTGCTAAAGCAGGAAACCCAACCCTTCTGAACCAGATCTACACAGAGCTCTACATCACAGAGGGGGGGGCTGCAGAGGTCAATGATGAACATGAGGTCAGACAGATTGAAACAGCATCCAGGAAACCAGACAGACCAGAAACAACCATCAGACAAGAAGACCTCTTTAAAGCCTCACCTGGAAGAGATGCACCAATCAGAGCAGTGATGACAAAGGGCGTGGCTGGCATTGGGAAAACAGTCTTAACACAGAAGTTCACTCTGGACTGGGCTGAAGGCAAAGCCAACCAGGACATCCAGTTCACATTTCCATTCACCTTCAGAGAGCTGAATGTGGTGAGAGAGAACAAGTACAGCTTGGTGGAACTTGTTCATCACTTCTTCTCTGAAACCAGAGACGCAGGAATCTGCAGGTTTGATCAGTTCCCGGTTGTGTTCATCTTTGACGGTCTGGATGAGTGTCGACTTCCTCTGGACTTCCACAACACTGAGATCCTGACTGATATCACAGAGTCCACCTCAGTGGATGTGCTGCTGACAAACCTCATCAGGGGGAAGCTGCTTCCCTCTGCTCGCCTCTGGATAACCACACGACCTGCAGCAGCCAATCAGATCCCTCTTGAGTGTGTGGACATGGTGACAGAGGTCCGAGGGTTCACTGACCCACAGAAGGAGGAGTACTTCAGGAAGAGATTCAGAGATCAGGAGCAGGCCGGCACCATCATCTCCCACATCAAGACCTCACGAAGCCTCCACATCATGTGCCACATCCCAGTCTTCTGCTGGATCTCTGCTACAGTTCTGGAGGAGGTGTTGAAAACCAGAGAGGGAGGAGAGCTGCCCAAGACCCTGACTGAGATGTACATCCACTTCCTGGTGGTTCAGTCCAAAGTGAAGAACATCAAGTATGATGGAGGAGCTGAGACAGATCCACCCTGGAGTCCAGAGAGCAGGAAGATGATGGAGTCTCTGGGAAAGCTGGCTTTTGAGCAGCTGCAGAAAGGCAACCTGATCTTCTATGAGTCCGACCTGACAGAGTGTGGCATCGATATCACAGCAGCCTCAGTGTACTCAGGAGTGTTCACACAGGTCTTTAGAGAGGAGAGAGGACTGTACCAGGACAAGGTGTTCTGCTTCGTCCATCTGAGCGTTCAGGAGTTTCTGGCTGCTCTTCATGTCCATCTGAGCTTCATCAACTCTGGAGTCAACCTGCTGTCAGAAGAACCAGCAACCTCCTGGCTGTTTAAAGTCTTTAGAGACAAACCTACACTAACACATCTCTACCAGAGTGCTGTGGACCAGGCCTTACAGAGTCCAAACGGACACCTGGACTTGTTCCTCCGCTTCCTCCTGGGTCTTTCACTGGAGACCAATCAGAAACTCCTACAAGGCCTTTTGACACAGACAAAAGGTCGTCCAGACACCAATCACCAAACAGTCCAGTACATCAAGAAGAAGATGGATGAAGATCTGTCTCCAGAGAGAAGCATCAACCTGTTCCACTGTCTGAATGAACTGAATGATTATTCTCTAGTGGAGCAGATCCAACAGTCCTTGAGTTCAGGAAGTCTCTCCACAGATAGTCTCTCTCCTGCTCAGTGGTCAGCTCTGGTTTTCATCTTACTGTCATCAGGAGAAGATCTGGACGTGTTTGACCTGAATAAATACTCTGCTTCAGAGGAGGCTCTTCTGAGGCTGCTGCCAGTGGTCAAAGCCTCCAGGAAAGCTGTGTGAGTGGATGGATGAATGGAATACAAACATTATCCAACTTGTTTATATGTCATAGATGAGAAATAATACTTAATATTTTGTATTTATTTAAAATAATCCTTCAGGCTGAGTGGCTGTAAGCTGTCAGAGAGAAGCTGTGAAGCTCTGTCCTCAGTCCTCAGCTCCCAGTCCTCTAGTCTGAGAGAGCTGGACCTGAGTAACAACGACCTGCAGGATTCAGGAGTGAAGAACCTGTGTGCTGGACTGAAGAGTCCACCCTGTTCTCTGGAAACTATTAGGTAGGTCTAAAATAGTTTAAAGTCAGGGTCCTCTGAGCTCTCTTTTTCATGTATTACTTGTTTTTTTGGTCTGATGAAAATCCTCTTTCAGGCTGAGCGTCTGTAACCTGTCAGAGAGAAGCTGTGAAGCTCTGTCCTCAGTCCTCAGCTCCCAGTCCTCTAGACTGAGAGATCTGGACCTGAGTAACAACGACCTGAAGGATTCAGGAGTGAAGAACCTGTGTGCTGGACTAGAGAGTCTACCCTGTGAGCTGGAAACTCTCAGGTCAGGATTCAAGATTTATTTTAAGTTTACCCCGTAAGATTTAAATGACTTATTAAAGAGCCTCTTTGGACTAAGGGGCACCAGTATTCAAGGTTTTTTGTGTTTTCACTACTCTAGACTTTCAGGTTAGATGAGAAGATTATTCCTTTTTTACACAGTAATTATTAATGCTGTTCTTAACTATTTATTTAAATGATGCAGCCCCAATGGGAATAAATATGTAGTTTTTTATTTCACACGATTTATTCCATATCACTCTGAAAAGCAAATTGAAATAGGGTGTGTTGGAATGGATTGGCAACTCCAATTTAGGCCATCAGTAAAAGGTGACCATGAGCAGAGTCAACATTATGTGTGTTGTGCTACTACTCTAATTAAAGTAACCAATTGTGTGTGTGTGTGTGTGTGTGTGTGTGTGTGTGTGTGTGTGTGTGTGTGTGTGTGTGTGTGTGTGTGTGTGTGTGTGTGTGTGTGTGTGTGTGTGTGTGTGTGTGTGTGTGTGTGTGTGTGTGTGTGTGTGTGTGTGTGTGTGTGTGTGTGTGTGTGTGTGTGTGTGGTGTGTGTGTGTGTGTGTGTGTGTGTGTGTGTGTGTGTGTGTGTGTGTGTGTGTGTGTGTGTGTGTGTGTGTGTGGTGTGTGTGTGTGTGTGTGTGTGTGTGTGTGTGTGTGTGTGTGTGTGTGTGTGTGTGTGTGTGTGTGTGTGTGTGTGTGTGTGTGTGTGTGTGTGTGTTCAGTCTGTCAGGTTGTCTGGTCACAAACAAAGGCTGTGCTTCTCTGGCCTCAGCTCGGAGCTCCAACCCCTCTCATCTGAGAGAGCTGGACCTGAGCTACAATCATCCAGGAGACTCAGGAATGATGCTGCTGTCTGTTCTACAGAAGGATCCACTCTGCAGACTGCACACTCTCAGGTATGGACAGACCGTCAGCATGAAGAACTTCTTGTTTCTCTTAATTCTGTCCAGAGAAGCTACAGAGCCTGAGTTAGGAAACAAACTGATCCCTTAAAAAAAAGTTTATGAAAAAATATATTGGAAACATCAAAAACTTAATTCTCATTTAACCAATAAACGCAATGAGAGTGTAGGGATGTTTATCTCTATGTCCTGACTGTTAAATCTCAACAGTTACTAAATATGTTGATATTTTAATTTAAGCTCAGACATGAATGGCTTCCAGAAGATTCATCCGTAGTGATCCTTTGACCTTCATTCTAGCATCACCAGAAGGTTTACACCTGTGTAGTTTAGGGACAAATCTCAACAACTTTTGCTAAATTAAAGTTAAAATGTGTAACACACATGAGAACACCTGTTCATAAACATAAGATACAATCATGCAGATTCAAACTAGAAACCATCTCGCTGGATCCCTCAATTAGAAAGTAACAATGGCCCTTTTGACCTCCTTGCTCCGATTCAACCCATCTTCAAATTAATTTAGACTTTTCAATAATAACATTAAACATCTTTTCACCTTTTAGCGTATTGTATTCTCTGATAACTTAAAAATTATGCCTTAATATGACATTTGAAATGTTGACAGTCCTTTAACTGATTTGTGAAATGTCCTTGATCATTCAGACTGTTTCTTCCTCCAGGTTTGACCATTGTGGAGAGCAGAGGTTAAAACCTGATGTGAGGAAATGTAAGTGTGGATTTAGGTTGACTATGATGACAAAACATTCAGTTGAGATATGTATTCATTATCACATTACTGACAAGATTATATATATTATCACATGTATACAAATAAATATAAATAATATATAATAAACAGCACCAGAACAAAACAAAGGGAAAAAGCCTTCTCATGTGTTTTCTGATAAACAGATGCTGTGTTTTTCTCTTAACATCAGATTCCTGTGAACTCACACTGGACACAAACACAGTGCAAAGATACCTCAAACTGTCTGACAGCAACAGGGAGGTGACATGTGTGGAGGAGGAGCAGGAATATCCTGATCATCCAGAGAGATTTGACTTCTGGGAACAGCTGATGTGTAGAGAAGCTCTGACTGATCGCTGTTCCTGGGAGGTCGAGTGGAAAGGAAGGGTTTCTATATCAGTGACTTACAGAGGAATCAGCAGGAGAGGAGACAGTGAAGAGTCACTGTTAGGATGGAATGATCAGTCCTGGAGTCTGATCTGCTCTGATAAAGGTTACTCTGTCTGGCACAATAGCAAAGACGCAGGAGCACACAACCCCTCCTCCTCCTCCTCCTCCTCCTCCTCCTCCTCCTCCTCCTTTTCCTTTTCCTTCTTCTCCTCCTTCTTCTCCTCCGCCTCCGCCGCCTCCTCCGCCTCCTCCTCCTCCTCCTCCTCCTCCTCCTCCGCCACCTCCTCCCCCTCCTCCTCCCCCTCCTCCTCCTCCTCCTCCTCCTCCTCCTCCTCTGGTAGAGTAGCAGTGTATCTGGATCATCCTGCTGGCTCTCTCTCCTTCTACAGAGTCTCCTCTGACACACTGATCCACCTCCACACCTTCAGAACCACATTCACTGAACCTCTGTATGCTGGGTTTGGGTTGTGTTCATATCACTCCTCAGTGTCTCTGTGTTCTCTGTAGGAGGAGACCACTTCCAGTCCTGTTGTAATGTCCCTGGTCTCGGGGGACATGGACATAACATGAGTGTAGCAAGAGATATCGTCTAGTCGTGTGGTTAAAATGTTGGTAGTGACGCGGCTACACTTTGGTTGTGCCTTTACGTGGAGGAGCAGCATGTAGTTATAATGCTCCGTATATCTGCAGAAACTCCCAGTAATCAAGTGTCTCACACTTTTTGATAAATGTTTTTCAATGTATTCAAATGTGTTTTTTAAATGTTTCTTTTGCACATTGTCGTAAGTATTTTAATGTTTTTGTAAAGCCTTTTGAATTGCCTTGTTGATATGTGCTGTATAGATACACTTTATTTTATTGGCAGAAATCTTTATTTTCTTTGTAAAATGGTGAAATGATCTCCTCGGGGCTGAACTTGTTGTGTACAAACTGCTGTGACATATATGCAGTTTAATAAAGCTTTATTTAGAGCAGCATTTAATAGCTCCTAATACTCTATGTAAACATTTTTTATTGAGTTCAATAAAGGTTTGAAGACAAAACAATCTGTCAATGATCTCATGACTGAAGACATTTCTTTTGCACCCAACTTCTTTTCAAAAGTGTATATAGTTGTAAATTGTTACAAAGGTCTTCCCTAACGTAGAAACTGTAAGAAGTGCTTGATTGCTCACTGAGATGCAGGGCAGTTAGAGTAAATGAACTGCATGGTAAATGGATATATAAAGATCTTTTCCAGTCTTTGCCAACCAGCTTGACTTGATAGCAGTACATTGAGAAGGCCCTCAATTAAAAGTGTCTCTGAACATCATCTCTCAGAATGATGCATTTGCTTGTAGACCTGTGTGTGTTCTCCTGTCATCTCTCAGTGGCTGACTGCACACCACATGAAGCTCAACCTAAACAAGCCTTAACTGCACAGAAGTCTCATTGTGGCTGGTCCCAGGCCTACACATAGCACTATCACTAGATATTATATTCCACTCAAAGCCACGCTGCTTAAAGGGAATGGTTTATTAAGCCCGATCCCAAACTGCACAGAATGGCTCATTGGTGCTGGTCCCTGCCCTACACCAGTGGTGAACAGTCAGGGCATTCAAGGTATTCAGAGAATGTCCTGAAACACTCAGATAACACAAACAAATGTTTTTATTTAATTATATAAATAAACATTTTATAAAATGTCAATAAAATAAATAAATGAGAATGGTATCTGTGTTGTTGATCTGTAATATTACAGTGTTACGTTGATTTGTTTCTCCTTCTCGGACCATGCACTTTACATTTCAGTGGTTTTGTGTTAGAAAATAAATGCAACCAATCAGATATGTTTCTGGGTCTCTGGGTAGAATATCCTTCAACCAGGTATTCTATATCCTTGATAGAAGGCCCTGGCCCTCACACTGAATGAGAGCCTTTGATTGACAGGTTGATCAACCAATAATATATTGATTTGTAGCCAATGGGCGTGTTCTTTCAGAGTTTCCCTCGGTTCCAGGTGCTCTAGATTAAGACCTGTTAGTTCACTGGAGAGAGACAGAGGATCTAGAGAAATGCGACGTAGCAATTCATTTGAAATGTTATTGTTTTTAACGTTGAAATGGAAACAGGTGAAGATGATGTTGTTGCGGAATTGTTGTCAGTACCCTTTACAAGACGACCATTCAGTGAAAAGACGGACATTATAACGGTGGGGGGTGTGTGTGTCTACAGAAGGTCCAGTTGTGATAGACACGGTTCACCACTGTCAGAGGTTGATAGGCTAACATAGGTTTGATACTGACTTGTCAATAGTTTTCATAACAAGTCCTCTAACACAGGGAATAATGCAACAGCCACTCAGAGCCAAAAGTCCTATGACAGTGATTAGAGAGGTGAGAATAGCTATAATCACCGCTTTCCATTTAACATGCCATCAAACCAGCCTGTAGGTGAAGTTTCTACCCAGAGTGTTCAGCTAACTCTGAGTGACCTAAGCTCAGCTGAAGCTTTAGTGACAGACATAATAAATATAATTTATCATATCAATATTTGTATTAATAGTTACCCAAAAGAAGAGTGATAAGAGTCCCGCCAATATCTGATTTCTAGCTTTAAACTCGTCTGGCACTCCCCTAGGAACGCCTATGCATGCATGTAATCTCTGTCGTCGAAAGAGGCCAACGGTGCATCCCTTTTCTCTCTGGAGGGTTTGAAATTTGGATCTTTAATTTGACCTATCATCACAGGCATAATTAACATCACTGGGGTTCATCTACTCAACCAATTACTTGGGAATATCAAAACAAACAGAGTGACGTGAAAACCTGTGTAACCGGTGTCAGAAACCCAGTCAGTGTTAGTGGTGATGCAGTTCCAATAGCTGTCCACTAGATGGTTCTAAATGACTTTGAATTGTGATCTCTTATTTCAGACAAGTGGAAAGAAAACATCCAAAGTCGACATTTACTTTTTTTTTTTTATTTATACTTTTCTATCTTTGTGTTTGTAGATTTTTCCTAAAGTCACCAAAAGTTAGAATATCATAAAGCCTCATTTGCATATTCAAAAATAACATTAAATAATTGTCTTGTCCTGTCTCTTTGTTTGAATTCAGGTGATCCAGGTCGTCAGCTAACAACCTGGTCTCACACTTTGCTACAACAACCCCAATGTAAAGTGAATGAGGCTCCTTTGTCGTGGTGCACACACGCATTTCTACAACGTCCAGCAGTGAGCTTTTATTCTATAAAATGTTTTTAAAATCTACTGTATAGCTTGTAGTAACTCACGAGAGGCTTCTTTTATTTTATTTGTATTCATAATCATTTTTATTTTTCGTCAGAATGTATTATGGTGCATTAGTTACGAATTTTTGTTCTCAAAAAACAGTGCATTGTGTGTAATACAACTGTGATTTTTATTAAATGAGTTCGTTTTTAAGGAAGGCCAGAGCTTCAGCTGTGTCAAATAGATTGTTCCCTTTAGTTAACGTTATTTAAAAGATAATTATATTCCTATTTGATCATGTCCCCTTTATTGTATTACGGACGCAGAGAGCAATGTGAGCGTCCATTCCCATTGGATAACGGAGGATTTTACACCCGGAAGTAACTATTCTCCTTACTGTCGATTGATTTTACAGTGATATCTGCACTACTCATCAACTCAAAAACACCAGATTATCCTTGTTAATTACACAACATTGATTGGTTTAAATTGTGTGCAATGCTTTTGTATTTTCCCCTTTCGATTCGGAGAAACAAATATTTTTTCGGAGTTTTTGGATGGCCGAAGACACTACACTACCCAGAATCCTCAGCTATTGTTCCGCTTTGCCTCAAGCTCTGTGATTGGTTGACCTCCAACTGCATTCCATATGAAAAAAAAAACGTTTCGTAAAAGATAAAATCATACTTTATTCAGCAGTGCTTGCTTTACTCTTTGAAAGTCATCACATGAATGCATTGTAATGAATGGTTTGGCTGCATTAAATATTACACATCTGTCGTAGTTCTTTATTTATCTACAGAGATCGGGCCTCAGAATAGACCGGAAACTATTCTTTTACCGTTCCGTTTTAATTTCACAATAAAGTTAGTAGTAATAATTTGTTTTGATATTATTGTTTTTTATTAACTACTGCTGGGTCATGTTAAGACCATCTTTTCTGTGTTGCTGTGGGTTTTTTACATCGCTTTTGTGTTACAAATATCAAAACAATAACAGAATATATCCGTCGTAAACTAAACCAGAAACAGCAGTATATTTTATTTTCGAAAGGGGAAAATACAAAAGCATTGCACACAATTTAAACCAATCAATGTTGTGTAATTAACAAGTATAATCTGGTGTTTTTGAGTTGATGAGTAGTGCAGATATCACTGTAAAATCAATCGACAGTAAGGAGAATACGGGTGTAAAATCCTCCGTTATCCAATGGGAATGGACGCTCAGCTCTCTGCGTCCGTAATACAATAAAGGGGACATGATCAAATAGGAATATAATTATCTTTTAAATAACGTTAACTAAAGGGAGCAATCTATTTGACACAGCTGAAGCTCTCGCCTTCCTTAAAAACTAACTCATTTAATAAAAATCACAGTTGTATTACACACAATGCACTGTTTTTTGAGAACAAACATTGGTGAATAATGCACCATAATACATTCTGACGAAAAATAAAAATTATTATGAATACAAATAAAATAAAAGAAGCCTCCCGTGAGTTACTACAAGCTGTAAAGTAGATTTTAAAAAAGTTTTATAGAATAAAAACTCACTGCGGGACGTTGTAGAAATGCGTGTGTGCACCACGACAAAGGAGCCTCATTCACTTTACATAGCCGCGTTCACACCGGAGTACTTTCACCGTACTTTTCGCGTTTTAGTTCCGTGAGTACCCCTTATGTCGCGTTCACACCAAAAATCGTACTTAATCTCGGGTACTTTTACCCCCATTTTTAGAGCCAGCTCAGAGAGCGTACTTTTCTGTGGGTGAAAAGTGCTCCAAAAGTGCCCCAGTGCTGATTGGCTGGGCGAATTGCAAACCACGCCCGTACAACTCTGAAAATGTTGTGTGGAGACGCCATTGTTTTTCCTCGCTACAAAAACACAACGTTCCGTGCGTTGTGTTTGTTTTTGAAAGCAGTTATGGCAAGCATCAAGAAATGATGAGGAGGTGTCGGCGCTTCTGGAGATCTACGCAGAGGACGCGACCCAGGGAATGCACTGAAGCCAGTTCAGTAGCTTTCACTCGACCTGGGAATGTGCACAGCCCCACGGCACACACCGGCTAAAAATAAAGAAACTCGGGCAGGACTACAAACGGCGGATTCAGTGGCCAACGATGACGACCACGACGAAGGTAAAATCAACTACATGCACTGGGGTTTTAATCTGCACAATAATGGTCTCAGATGTACTTTTATTTGCTCAGTAGATCAAGCTAGCCATGCTAGCCATAATAGGCTAACACCGGCCCCGAGCACACAGTACACACACACTGTAACTTTGTCTTGAAAGAACGTTACGCATCGAACTGATGTTCACAATCATGTTTATTTCATAATATTCATCATATTTTATGTTTAACTTGCCTCAACAACATTAAACAAAGTTCAAGCATACATGAAGCACTCTTCAAAAAGGAACAATCCTCCGTGTTTGAACCTCTTAAATCGCTGCATAGCCGATTTATTTGGACTGGATTATCCCAGAGAGGCCAAACATTCTTTATAACACAGTTTCAGATTTGTGAAACCTTAATTCTATTTGTGAAAATACAAAAAAAGGGAGATTTCAGTGCTTTTTTTTACATGTAGACCACATTAGACCAGGTCCTGATCTAAAACCACTATACCTAGACTCATCAAATCTGGACTGGATTATCCCAGAGAGTCAAAAGATTCTTTATAACACAGTTTCAGATTTGTGAAACCTTAATTCTATTTGTGAAAATACAAAAAACACATTCCTAGTATGTTGTAAAACTACATGGCGACTAAACTTGTATATTGTATATTGCTTATTTTCCCCTCTTAGGAAAGCGGACACGGGATGCGAATTTCTTTGACACCGCCCAGGCGTTGGAGGACCGGCGTGCCGTGGTGAATGAGTCGCTGCGTGGAGATCAGATGGTGCTGTTCACCAAGGCCCAGGAAACGGAGGACAAGATGCTCACCTCGATGGAGCGCCAGGCAGAAGTGTTCAAGCAGCAGATGGAGCGCCAGCAGCACCAGGATGAAGTGTGGGCGCTGCGCCATGAGGAAGCGTCGGCGCAGCGGCAGGATGAGCGACAAACTGCATTTATTAACAGTTTATTTGGTATAGTTTTTGTAAATACTGACACACGACACACAACGTTGCACTAAGGTGTGCATGCTGCTGAGAATATCCCTACACCTGGGACAGTTTATTTTATATTGTTATTACTGTTATCACTTTATTTTATATATAATGTTTACTGACATGTACAACTGACACTTTATTTACATTTAAAATTGTTCTATTTAATGTTATGTCTTGAGAGTGCAATAAAGAAAACCGACATGGCGATTAAGCTTATTTCTCCTGACACTTTATCTTTTGTGACCTGTGTAGCATCCTATACATCACATGTAAGTGATTATTCTGATACCATCATGTTTCATCGGTTATAAACTGGCAAAGCTTTATTTGTCATTTATTTATCATCAATGTTGCAACCTTGTGGGGGAATGGCAGGGGCACATACACAAATATGACAATTTATATCATTTTAAATATTATTTGACCTAAACTTTTAATTCCCCCCCATTTCACACAACACAACATGGAGTCCACTATGGGGCAAAACTAACATGTATGTTTGCATAGTGTTTATGGCAGACGGATGCAGTGGGTCTCAGGAAGATATATAATAAAGGTGGGTTTGCTGCTGAGACTCCCTACACCTGGGAGTTTATTTTATATTGTTATTACTGTTATTATATAGTACAACTGACACTTTATTTTATATTGACAATGTTTACTGACATGTACAACTGACACTTTAGTTACATTTAAAATATTTCTATTTAATGTTATGTCTTGAGAGTGCAATAAAGAAAACCGACATGGCGATTAAACAGATCCTGTATCAGTTTTTCTTCTTCTTCTCTTGTTTTGTAGCGGGTTGCAAACAACTTTAAGGTGCTTACCGCCACCTACTGTACTTGTAATCTTCCCTCAGGGAAAAGTACTCCGGTGTGAACGCGATCTGTACTAAGTACCCTGGGGTTAAAAGCGCCAGGGCTCTTAGTGCCGGAACTAAGTACAGGAAAGTACTTGGTGTGAACGCGGCTATTGGGGTTGTTGGTGGAGTCACGCATTATGGTGAGACCAGGTTGGAATCAAATGTGGTATTTGTTATAGGTTTTTTTAAGTTTGGGATTGCACATTTGAGGATGAATATAACTAGGCAGTTACCTAACCTATGCTATATGGTTGCCTAAACATAACACATGTATGGATATTTCACATGAAAAGCTTTTAAAATGAAGATACAACGTTTTTACAGGAAGTAGTACATTTGCCATTAATTACAAATGTGTTTGCAAGCCAAAGCGTGTTTGAAGAAGTGGAAAAAGAACATCACCCTAGCAGCCTGAGCTTCTTGAGATTCCAGGTTTGTGGCTACGCTGGTTTCATGTCACTCCGATGTGTTTGTACCTGCTGATCTGAAAGGTTTTGTCAGTCAGCACCATCTAGTGGAGAGCTAGTAGAACTTCATCACCTCCATCACCTCTCACCTTGACTGGTTCTTCTTCCCGTTGGACCTGTTCTCACGTCACTCTGATGTGTTTTTATACTCTGAAGTTATGAGGGAGTGACGGCGTCCTCAGATCAGATGCAGACAGACACAGGACTGAAGAGGAAGAGATGAGCACAGTTTCCTCCACACACGCAGGCGTCTAAATTAACCTGAAGGGAATTCAGCAGGTGAGAATATGATTTAGACACTTTTTTTGGTTTGTAAGTTTGTTAGGTCCATTATTATACATTTGGGGATAGATACAACCAATAAGTTACTTGACCTAATTAAACTTAATCTGTAAATGTCTGATCATCAGGATCACTCTGATCACATCGTGCTGTATCACTGTTTAACTGGTCAGAACAAATGTGTCTTGGTGCTGATTCTATAAATCTATTCTAAAGTATCGTAGAGAATTAGTCTCAGAATTAAAGAAGAATGATTTCAGAAAGACTTCCTTGTAATGGCGACAGTTCTTGGCAGCAGTTTGATTGTAATCTGAGTTCATATCTTCAGTGAAAATAGCAGGGAGTGTCTGATGCGGACTAAAAACTCAGATCAACATGACTGACATGTTTTTTTGTTTTTAATGTTTTAACATTGAAACATAGCAGACGTGATATAATACCTGTGTGTAAAGGGCCTTTGTGTCTTTACTGATACTGCAGTCAGAGACGCTCCAGTGGAGTCTCATGTTTGCTGGACTTTGTGTTTGAAACTGTTTGATGGAGCATTGACTTTGCTGATGGGATGTTTGTGATAGCATGAGATGTGTATATGTAGGGCTCCGTCTTCTGTTCTATTATCAGCGTCTGAACTGCAACCGTGACTTAAAATGACGGCAGCACTGATCCAGGTTTTCTGTACCTGTCCAAGTCAGAAATAACAGACCAATCAGAATCTAGTACTTAAAGGTGGGGTAGGTAAGTTTGAGAAACCGGCTCGAGATACACTTTTTGTTATATTCCATGGAATGCTCTTAACATCCCGATAGCAATGAATATCTGAAGTGCTTTGACAAAAAATCCATAAAAAAATATCATCTGTGGAAGCTGTGGTACTGTAAAAAGCACGACCAATCATTTTAGCCGGCCCGGCTAAAATAACTGGATGGCCTACCTGCCTGTCAGCCTTCCATCTGTGCACAAACTTATCTCGTGCCCTCATTGGTCATGTGCGCGTTCGTGTGTGTTGGAGGAGGGGCTCTGTAAGGAAGTGGCAGATTTTTTCCGGCTATGTATTTTCAAATTCTACGCACTCGAGCTGGTTTCTCCAAAATTACCTACCCTACCTTTAACTTAGCAATGCAGCAAATACAGTGTTGTTCCTCTCATGCAGGCACATGATGTAAAATATACCTGTTTGTTTCTGAAGTCACAGTCGGCTGAGTCAAAAGTAGATTTTTGATGTTGGTTTCCTTTGAAATTGAGTCCCATCGACATTAGTCCCAATCTGTATTGCTTTTTGATGCGTTGCTCTTTGAGAATTTAACTGATCATTTTTATCAACAATATTTACATTTATTAACAATGTGCACCTCGGCCAAACATAAATAAACTCTTCATTCTGTATTTAGTACCTTAAAAAAGTTTGGGATGTTTGAAGTGAACGTACCTGCAGGAGTCTTGCTGTTCTTAGTTTGTATCTTTATAGTTTGTTTGATTTATTTTACATTTTTTAGTCACTTTAGATAAAAAGCGTCGGCTAAATGTAATATAATGTGTCCGATCAGGCACACGTGCACGTGATCCACGCTGCTTCATCATGTGTTAGGGCTGAGCTTTATTTCATTAGAGGGTCCGTTAGCACCACCTAGTGGACAGCTGGTAGAACTACACCACCTCTCACTGACTGGGTTTCTGACTGACGAGGAAGAGTTTCCTCCTCATGTGAAGCTGTCTCAAGTGACCTGAAGGGAATTCAGCAGGTGATAATAAGATCGAAATGCTTTTTTATTTTAGATTATACATTTGGTTATAATTCCAACCAAGAAGTAACCTAACCTGACAAAGTATTTTTGTTTCCTAAAACTCAGTTCCTCAGGGGAGAATCCTACCAGAGGAATCTGTAGGTGTTTTGATCATCAGGATCACTTTAATTAAATTGTTCTGTATCACCGTTTAAATGGACAGGACTAACGTTTCCTGATGCTGATTCTATAAATCTATCCTAAAGTATTGAGGAGAATGTCCCTCGGAGTTAAAGAAGAATGATTTTAGAAAGACTTCCTTGTAATGGTGCCAGCAGCTTTTGGCAGCAGTTTGATTGTAATCTGAGATATCATCAGCAGTGAAAATGTAGGCAGTTTCTGATCCGGTCCAAAAGCTCCGATCAACGTGACTGACATGTTTTTTAAAGAAAAAGTTCAACATAGCAGATGTGATATAACCTCTTTGTGGTCTCCTCACATTCATTGTGTTTAGGGTCTTCATGCCTTTACTGATACTGCAGTCAGAGACCCTCCAGTGGAGTCTCATGTTAGCTGGACTTTGTATTTGAAACTGTTTGATGGAGCATTGAGTTTTCTGATGGGATGTTTGTGATAGCATGAGATATGTTAGTGGAGGGCTCCGTCTTCTGTTCTAGTATCAGCGTCTGAACTGCAGCAACGTAACTTAAAGGGGACCTATCATGCAAAATGCACTTTTGTACGTCTTTTATACATGAATATGTGTCCCCGGTGTTCCAGGGAACTCACCAAGTGTCAGAAAACACAACCCTCTCTATTTTCCTCCATACCCAAATCTCTAAAAAAGGGGCTGCAACGGATCTGATAAAAACTGATCCAGATTTGAACACTGTCCTGACGTCAGGACGGTGGCGCTACGGCTATTGGGCTAACTCCACCAATCAGGAGCAGACAGCCACGGCCATTGCCGTTCAAAAGCGCTGGAGACGCTGTAGTACATATGCCAGACCAGTAGATGGTGCTGTTCTCACAGAATCAGCCCTTGCAAAAACAGGGCTAAAAAAGTGCAAATTGAGCGAAATGAGGCATGGCTAAAATGCATGATCTGTTTGGTATTTTGAAAAAAAAAAAGTATAAATATGCCTTATATAGGTATGGTCCTACACTACATTATTCAAATATAGCATGATAGGTCCACTTTAAAATGACAGCAGCACTGATCCAGGTTTTCAGTAACTGTCCAGGTCTGTTTAAATTGTATTTCCCATCAACCAGTCTCTAAATACAGCCAGAGCCCATTCCCTTTAAACACTAGTGTTCTTCTTCTCTGTTTATTTACTTTAAAATATATTATTCACAAAGTATTCCATGGTGTTTTCTGACAGTTAAAATGTCTTTAAACTAAGTTAAACTGACCGGATCGATATGACAGCACAGGGTCCCTTGATCAGAGCATCCTGAGCAACTAACTACTATACAGAGATAACAGACACACCAATCAGAATCCAGTATTTAACTTGGCCATTCAAAAAGTCACAAATCGTTGTAGAACAATGCGTTTGATCAAAAATGTTCACTAAAACTTCATCCAAAAAAAATGTTGCCATAAATAAATACTTAACTCGCAATGTCCAACTTGGCCAATCAACAACAAAATTCATTTTTGTTTATATCACTCAAAATGGTTTATCTTATTTGAAGCTTATGTACTTGTAAGGCCTAAAATACTTTTTTTTAACAAAGCCTTTTGCTAGAACTTTAACCATCCTCTTGTTGCCCTGTCTACTTAATGTTTAAATGTTTGTATTCAGATTTTTACTCTGCAGCACTTTGAGTTTTGTTTATTAAAATGAAAAGTGTGATTATAAATAACATTGATTTATTGTGTTATTGGTGTAGGATCCATAGTTACAATTTTCTTGACTTTAACCTGGAAAAAATCACAGTAAAAGAACAGATCTGTGTCTCCAGGCGTCCGCAGAGGAAGGAGATCAGTCAATACTGTACGTCTGTGGAAACTCTTCATCACAGCTACACTCTGATGCTAATGAGATCACATCAACTGTCAGAGTGAACATTTGTAGATTAGTGCTGAGCTTTATTTAATTGGATGATCAGTTACCACCATCTAGTGGACAGCTAGTAGAACTACACCATATCTCAAATTGACAGGTTTCTTGTGCTTGTTGGACAGGTTTCTTGTGACTCATGTGTTTTGATGCTCTGAAGTTATGAGGGTGTGACGGCGTCCTCAGATCAGATGCAGGCAGACACAGGACTGATGAGGATGAGATGAGCAGAGATACATGAAGCATGAAGGTGTTTCAATTGACCTGAAGGACATTCAGAAGGTAAGAATATGATTTAAATGCTTATTGGAAATTGGATAATTGGATAATTCCATCAAAGAAGTAACCTAACCTGAAAACATGTTTTTGTTTCCTAAAACTCATCAGGTGAGAATCCTTCCAGAGGAAACTGTAAATGTTTGATCATCAGTATCACTTGTTCTGTATCACCGTTTAAATGTTTCTTGCTGCTAAATATCTATTCTAAAGTATTGTGGAGAATGTTTTTGTCAGAAAGACTTCCTTTAAAGGTGACAGTTTTCTGGCAGCAGTTTGATTGTAATCTGAGTAAGCATCCTTAGTGCTGGGAGGAAATGTAAGAACCGGACTGACGGCTCGGATCAACGTGACTGAGGTGTTTTTATTTCTTTATCTTTGAAGCGTACACACACCAGGCAGGTTATAAAACATCCC